>NC_141029.1:53222500-53370000 GCF_052040795.2 Danio rerio | reverse complement strand
TTAAAAATGCATTTTTCTTATATTTATTTTGTAGATTTATTTCAATTTCATATATTTTTTAAAATGTTGTTACATATTACATAATTGTACTTATAAAGTTTATTTTAGTTTGGCTGAGAAAACATATGTATAACAAATATATAAACCAATTTGTAATTTTATTTTTAACTTAATTTTTTTATATTTTGTACTTTTTTCAATTTATATATATATATATATATATATATATATATATATATATATATATATATATATATATATATATATATATATATATATATATATATATATATATATATGTATATATGCGTGTGTGTGTGTGTGTGTTGTTTATTTGTTTATTTTTCATTTGTTATTTTAAACTTTTTTAATTTTTATTATTTATATTTATTTCAATTTTAGTTTTTATTTATTTTACAATTTTTATTATATTTCAATTTCATATATTTTTTAAAAATGTTATTCATTTATTATATGAATAAACATTATTATACTTGTGTGTGTGTGTGTGTGTGTGTGTGTGTGTGTGTGTGTGTGTGTGTGTGTGTGTGTATATAATATATATATATATATATATATATATATATATATATATATATATATATATATATATATATATATAGTATATTATATTTTAGTTGGGTTGGAAAGACAAATTTATAAACATCAAATCTTTGAAAAAGAATTTCAATTTCTCATTAGGGCATATATGCTATATTTAGGTATATTCAGATTTTCATTCTATGGCATCTTTAAATGTATACAAAGTGTCTGCTTTATTTAAATAAAAACTTTAATTTAAACTATTTTTGAAAATGTCAAAGTAAAGCTTAGAATGAGTTGTTAATTATTACATTGCATTCTATTTTACATAATTAAACTTAAATTTAGTGCTTGAAGCACAGTGGCAAAGATGTACTGTTGAAAGACCATGGTAAAGAGTTACTGTTGAAGTCTATCCAAAGAAATTACTTAATTCTTAAATATTGCAATATTCTCCTTATACACGCTGATGCAGAAAGTTATATTTACTTGTAAAGGTTTCTCTGTCCAGGTCTTGCCATGTGTTCATTACTCACATAATATCTGTGGAAAGAGCAGACTTTAAATATATGCAGGGTTATTTTAGCAGACAGGTACTTGAGCATCTTGTCAAAACAAGAATCTCCTACACTTCATACGCACATGGAATCTTTGGTAACTTTGGAGATGTATATTACTTCCCATTTGCCAGAGGTGATAGGTGTTGCTTTTCCCTGCAAAAAATAACAACACCGTTAACAAACCAACTAGGCTTGTACTCCAGTCTTTCTTTGCGTATGACATGACACTGTATGTCCTCTGGCCAATAACTTTTGAAAGACACATTTGCATGGTAGATTTCCAAAAGTGATCATACTCATTTATCTTTGGTTCTGGATTTTTTCCCCCATTCATTTACAAAAATATTCAGTTTTTTTCAGTTTACAGTGGAATGTTTCTTAACGTGCTGCAAGTTACGAAAACACATGGAAATAGAAAAACTCTACCAAATTTAGAATGTATCTTCATTTATTTGACAACACACGCCCTCGTAAAGTCTTACAACACATTCAAATACAGAAATCCCCTGCAAATATTGCACACCACATAAAAAATGTGTTGGGGGACCCCAAAAAATTAATAACCCAGCTACTTGTGTTTTAACGGCTGATTTATACGTCTGCGTCAAGTGATCGTCGGGACCCGTGGCGCCTGCCTTGGGCGTAGCTCTACATTTCTACTTCAGTGTGCTGTTCGTGTTGCTCTGCAATAACACTACGGAAACTCTAGCAGGTTTTTATGTTCCTGCAAGTTTTTTCGTCGGTGCTTTGTTTTTTCTGAGCGCTACCTCAAGTTGCTACACTCATTTAAAGGCGGCAATTGGTGGACGTGCAACAACTTTAATTATAAGGTAAACAAAGCAAAAGGTTCCATCTGGAGCTACCTCACAGGACTCGACAATTGTACATATTGCTCCAGCGGGTTTGTGCGGCTCGCAGTCCCGCCCACACGTCACGGCTACCAAGCCGACCAATCACTATGCGTCGTTTTTTTGAGATGTGTGCGTCATAAGTATTAATCAGCCTTTAGAGCCAATGGTGTTGTCAGAGATCTGTGAAGTGTTGTTTTTTTACTGACTCAAAACAGCACGCTTCAGGGTTTCTTATTTTTTGGGGGTCCCCCGGACACATTTCTGTTGTAGTCTGCTCAATTTGCAGTGTTTTCCTAAGCATGTTTTGCAGAGCATTTCAGATCTCTTGGCCACTGTGGTAAGTTATTAACCAATCTTTGAGATGTTCTCAACAATCATACAATAACATAAGGTTCATAAACAAAAAGGGCTTTAAGCATTAGAATAATGAAAGTAAAATGCAGCTTTAAAAATCTTTTTTTATTGTTGTTGTGAACATTAGAACGTGAATTTGTTACTTTTCTGCACAAAATCTCTAGTATACATTTTTACTATAATGTACAGAAGACACCATGGATTAGAGATCTGCGCGGGACTAAATTTTGAATCCCGCTCCCGCCCGCACCCACCAGGTTTTAGTCCGAACGCGACCGCTCCTGCTTATGTGCAGCATTCGCTGTCCTGCTGTCCGACCCGCATCGTTTTCTACCTGCCGCGCCCATTTCCGCTAATGGGCAGGGGGGAGAACAAAACCGAAAACCACTCAGCCGTACAGAGTCCAGACAGCCTATAACACGCTGTCTGTATAAACACAGCGCCAAGCAAGTGACACACACACAGACAGCAACATCACGCTCTCTCTCATTCAAACACATACACACACAGCACAAACCTCACTCTCATTCACACACACACACACACACACACACACACAGCAACAAACAAGCTAAACGCAGCATCATGCTGTCTCATTCACACACATACATGCGTGTGCTCGCTCGCTCGGGAGTCGGGAGTGTTATTGTTAGACCGCCCGCTCCCGTTCAAAAATAAACCAGTTACCAACCACTCCCGCGCTTTATTCCGAATTTTATTCCCGTGTCGAATGAAATCTGGTCGGGTGCAGATTGCAGACCTCTACCATGGATGACATTCAGTGTTACAATAGTTTGTATAACAAAAAGAACAAGAATCATTTGATGACAATAAAATTAAATGCTTGCAGTACAACTCCAAAATAATGTCATTTTAAATCGTTATACTTTGTTATTATCCTTTAAACCCATTTGTCAGCTAGGTTTTAACCTTAAAACAGCATGCAATATAATATGCTTACATATTATTTCTATAATTGCTTGTATTAAGGTCATACTAAAGATCTTTCGCTTTATAAATCCACTTATGCTTAAGCGAAGTCTGGATAAAGTATTTCACCCATATTTTCTTTTCACAAAAGTCATTGAAATAGGCACTTGTATTTAGTATGCTACCTATGAAGAAGATTTAATCTCTATAAGAGTATCATTTGACCCATAGTTAACATTGAATCCCAATCTCAGAGCTAATAATAACAACCTTTAACAATGTTTAAAAATATAACTAATATTTTCTGTAGAGCAATGTAATCATTTCACTTAAACTCTTATTTTGAGATTGCGTTTTGTAGACACAGCATATGTATGTATATGCATGCACAATATATAAAAAAAGCATTACTTACCGCATTTACATAGTGTAGATGTTTATAACCATTGTCATTGCTCATAACTTTGTAAAAACTCATGTTATTTGCAGCAAAGTAAGGAGCTGAAGGAAAATACTGTGGGAAGAAACAGATCATTTATAGATTAGCCTCTTTACTGTGAATTAGGATCATTTAAAGGGGATCTGTTAATGAAAATGTTTTTTTTCACATGGTGTTTGAACGCTGGTGTGGGTGTGGTAAATAAAAAAAATAAATCGACCCCTTTTTTTTTTTTTTTTAAACTAAGCTCCATTAGTAGTAATCAGACTCTGTTGTTGCGTCCCAATTTGCATACTTGTACTACGCCCTAAAAGTATGTACTTTTTTTTTGTGAAGGAAAGGTTTGTACTTTTGAGTGTGCAACAGAAGAGTATGCAAGCTTTGGGACATACCACTTCCTCTTTAACAGGTCGTTGTGTTGCTTAGTTATGCCCATTGTCAATCATCCACACACCATCCACATTTCTGTTGTATTTAATTTCCTCCCTTATTGGTGAAGCATCAGCAGGTTAATCTCCCATTCATGAGTCTTTCATGCAGAGAAATCTCCTCAGGTCTTTGGGTAATTATGCATTCAGACGTTTTGACGTCTAAATGCATCATTATATAAGTTCAGTATTGTTGTTGCAGATGAAATATAACACAGATAATGTAATTTAAATATTTTACAGTCGGATAGATATTGACTAACAGTCATTCAAACATCTTTACCAACCTCTCTACTTGACTGTTGGTCTCGCGCGTCCATCGTGTTTGTGGTTTATTTACACTTTTCACACGCGTTGTAGTTCTAATCGAATTCACGTCCAATGCGCAATGTAATTTGGGAAATATGAGCAGTTAGAGTTGGACGCCTCTACACTTAAATTCGTTACCGGAAATAGCAAACCATTGCACCTCTGGCATACTCTTTTCGACATACTATGGTTTGGGAAATACTAATTCTATTTTCAAATACTATTTAGGATGCATAGTATGCGGATTGGGACGCAGCAATTGTTTAATGTGCTGTTCCAGATTTCCCCAACTGTGCCTACGTCCACTGGCGATATGCTCTTAGCATTGATCAGTAAAAATCACTGTATACAAAATACATGCTGCTAACGTTTAGTCAGGAGCGCGATGTACTATTATAACTATATTTGACATGATAAAAGATTATTGCAATTTTAAATGGTCATATTCTGCTTTATATTGCAATTTATTACCAAACTGTCACAGAGTGATACCTTTGGCAGCATCTCTAACTAAAAAACATTTCTCAGTATTAGGGTTGGGTCGATAGATAATGTCATTATCCATCGCTGATGGCCAATAGACAACATGATGCTGAGCCGGCATTACCGATTCTCCGCCCCGCTCCCGTCGCAAACCCGCTCGCAAAAAATACACACTTAGGCCCTGTTTATATTAATATGTCTTAGTGTTAAAATGCCATTTAAGAACGAAAATGATCCACATCCACACTGTTTTATCTAGCATTACTGAACAACCCTCCATCCGCTGAAAACGCACATCACGTGACCACACACGTCTGAGCTCCAGAGAGCAGTGCACGTTAGACAGTTTATCAATGATGTACTGCTGGATCGAGTCTCACTATTTACCTTATTCTTTGCCGGCGAGCAGGCGCAGCCATTTGAATGTTTTTTGCTCGAGACTTCCGGTTTCATTCACTTCTATTCATTTTTAGACATTAAAAACTGCTCGTTACGCCGTTTGATGTTGCAAACTGATATTTTCTTATTACATTATTCTATTTGGTCTGTATAGTCATGCAAACATTTGTTTGTAGAGCTAGTAGTTTGACCGTTTTCTGCCGTTTATCATTCCTTGTCATTTCTCCCATAGGCGAATGAATCGGAAGTATTAAAACAATCGCACAAAAAACAGGCGCACTTCCGCATTTTACAATAAGGTCAATAGTTGTGAAACGTGATATTTAATTAATCCCGTCTTTATCTAACGACTATTTGGTCTTTTGAATCTATCAAGTAATGTGTCACAGTATCAGTACACTGCTTCAGTCTTTCACACTTGTACTTAGTAATTTTAGTGAAAACCTCAGATACTGTTGGTTGTGCAACTTTTTTACCGACCAACCTCCCGTGGAAAAAGCGATTGATGTGGTAATTTGTGTGTACCTTATCTTTATTTACAGTATTTAGGATTTGTTTGTGGGTAAAACAAAGACCATGTGGGTCAGGTAGTTGAAACGGAAGGCTACAAATAATTAATTCGTTACGAATTAATTAAATATTCATAAATAATTAATTTACCTCCGCCTATGACGACGATACCATCGCGATGTTTCATATTAGACATTGTATGATGCAAAATTGGTCAACATCGCCCAACCCTACTCAGTATGTATGTTTCAGTGCAAACTGACACACACTTTAATGAAAATATATATCATAACTGCTGTATGCACCTTTTCCACCCTTTTTATGTTATTACAGTGAAACAAGTTTAACACCACTATCTATTGGACAATTCATTATATTTTTTAACCTAATAGTATAATGAAACATTGGTAATTTTATATAAATTCGGGCATTCATGTATTAATATAACATTACCACAAAAAATATTACTGTTGTATTTATTTTCCCCCACCCCTAATAGACAGCACCAGGTACTGAAATCTGTTAGATTGCTACCATTTTAGTACACAGACCAAATATACACGTTTTCTTTCCCAGCTGTGTACAATCACAGACAAAACTGACTGTGTTCATGTGAGCGTTGTATGTTTACAATGTAACCTTCTGTGCAATTGACAGTTTCTGTTCAAGTTGAAAAACAAAACTTGCTATGCTGTCTTTTAGTGTGTTTGGACCATATATCAGGATTTTAAACTGACCGCTTTAAAATGTATGCAAATAAAACACTGATGTTTTAGTTAGGATAGAGACCAATGCTGTAAAGACTCCGTCTTCTTCTAGAAAGACACTTCTTCCCAAAATGGGTGGAGATCAGTAGCATATTCATTAATAAGCAGCACAAATACAAGCTATTTTTGCTTTCACCTAATTTGTGGGCGTTCGCAGCATGATGTAATAAAACATCCGTGAGCTATTTAAAGCTGAAACTTCAGGCACATTCTGGGGACACCCGAGCATTAAATTGCCTTGTAATATAAGGAGCATAATTGGAGCCCTTTAAAGAATGTGATTTGTTGCAAAACTTACCCGTCCAACCCATCCAGTTTTGCTCTTCTGTTCAAATTTCTATATAAAAAAAAAATCAGTATATTCAGTTAAATGACGGTATTCAAATTGTTTGAACAGCTTGACGTCAAATTGATGCAGTTATTCTCAAGTTGATGAAATATCAGCATGCAAGCCTAAGTTAATGCATATTCTCTCTCACAGTTAAATTCATATCACTTCTGTATATTTGAGATATTAATTAAATTATCTGTTTCGTAGATCTTTAATAGTCTGGACATTTATATTGTGTAAAATGTTCTTTATAGTGGGAAATATCACTGTATCTAGTTTTAATAATAAAAATAAAAATAATAATAATAACCATTTAAATCAACTAAGAACCAGTTCTTATTTACAATGAGATTTTCCAAAAGGCAGCATAAAAGGTTGAAACAGGAAGTTATAATAACAAATAATTACACATTCAAATATTAACTTAGAAATCAACAAGAAAAAAAAAAACTAAGAGTATAGATTATGTACCATTAACTAACTTTAATTAAAATTAAATTACATTAAATAATATTAAATGATGAAAATTGATTAAAAGAACTAAGCTTTATATACCTTATAGAAAAATTACATTATTCTATGAAAACTTTTATTATTTGTCTGTAATTAGGTCATATAACCTCAGGGTACTCTGAACATATTGCACATTGTCATACAAACTGTTTTATTACATGCTGTTGTTGTTGTTGGTTTTTTGACAGTCACAATTGGCTCTTATAATCTTTCATGTTACTTTTGTGTATGGAAGAGAAAACAAGCAGTAGCACTAGCACAAGTGATTTTATGCACATACACAGTTGAAGTCTTAATTATTAGCCCCCCTTTGAATTTTTATTTATTTATTTTTTTATTTCCCAAATGATGTTTAACAGAGCAAGGAAATTGTCATAGTATGACTGATATTTTTTCTTTTAGAGAGTCTTATTTGTTTTATTTCGGCTAGAATAAAAGCAGTATTTAATTTTTAAACACCATTTTAAGCTCAATATTATTAGCCCCTTTAAGCTATAATTTTTTCGATTAGTCTACAGAACAAACCATCATTATACAATAACTTGCCTAATTACCCTAACCTGCCTAGTTAAACTAATTAACCTAGTTAAGCCTTTAAATGTCACTTTAAGCTGTATAGAAGTGTCTTGAAAAATATCTAGTCAAATATTATTTACTGTCATCATGACAAAAATTATTATTATATTTATTATAATATAAATATTTATTTATATTATAGTTATTAGAAATTAATTATTAAAACTATTATGATTAGAAATGTGTTGAAAAAAAAACTTCTCTGTTATGATTGAAAATGTGTAGGGCCAGACTGAATCTACAGATGCTTTTTGCTATTTCTGCAAAGTATTTAGCTAACAATCTACTTCACCGTGCTTTCTTTCCACTTGGTGCCATCGTAGTCGTAGATCTGCAGGAGTACACTGTCCTGTCTGCGCGGCATCCATTGGACAGCCAGCCGATCATCTGTGACCCACGTGACTGTACTCAGGTAGTGATCTCTGGGGAAAGAGTGTAGAATAAAAAATAAAAAAAAGTAATAAATAATTGTAATGTTTCAGATGTGAGGCTTTGTGTGAAAATGTAAAACTAAAAGCAGAAGAGGGACACACCCTGACCCGACTGATTTCGGTACCACAACTTCGGATTGTCTGGATGGATTTTCTACATCAATAACAAACAGCCTTGCTCTGGGTATAACAGATCCTGCCTTTGTGAGAAGAACAACAGTTTAGTAACAAAATAATGTATTTGATGTTTTGTAATACCAGAACAGCACAGACCAACAAGCCTATTCATGAAGCCTTTAATGCTATGTAGAGTATTTGAAAGGAGCTTTAATTCATTAAAGATAAATGTAAGTGATTTAAATACTTCAAATTTCTCTTTGCATAAGAATAAATGATAGTTCCACCTTAATATACACTCACCGGCCACTTTATTAGGTACATCTTTCTAGTACCGTGTTGGAGGTTGTATTGTATAAGGTTGTATTAGTAATTGCATTTATTATTAATAATAATAATAATATTATAATATAAATAATAATATAATAATATTAATAAATAAAATATTATTAATAATAATAATAATGCATTTTATTTAAAGGCGCCTTTCATGACACTCAAGGTAACTGTAGAGCACAGCTAGAATAATCAACTCAAATAAAAACACAATAAGAACAATAGAATACAATACAAACTTTAAAGGGTCACGAAACACCAAAACACATTTTTTGAGCTCTTGACAGTCGTATATGTGTCTCACACTGCTAAAAACACTATTAGGACACCTATATTTCACTAAAAAGTGTAAATTGGTTGTTTTTGCGTTATTTCAAGCAAATTTGTACTTCCTGTTTGAAACGAATTTTTGAAGCTGCGTCACGGTCATGACATAATAGTGTGTATTCCAGCGTGCAGACTGGGCGTCTGTGCCAGAGTGAGTCTTATTACGTCTTACAGTGTGATGCATTAATGCATGAGTAAGGCTTTGGTCAAACCAATCAGCGCGCTCTATTGTGCTACTTCATTAATATTCATTAGTGTCACCGTGTTTACACCACAAAGACGCCACGTTGTGTTGGCAAAACAAGCGTGAAGTGTTGCTTTTATAGTTTGCTGCTGTTAAGTTTCGTTTTCATTTTCTCTCTGTGAGAGCTTATCTGGATCACGTGTGGATTAACAGTGTACGCGACGCTCGACAACAATAACTTACGTGTCTAAGGAGGATTATTGTTTACCTGAGAGCTGTTCTCATCTGCAAACGCTGAAATCTGGATTTGCTTGTAGTATTCTCTTTATAAAGACGCGGCTCTAGTTGCTGGTGATTGTTCTGTCTCTACAGATTTGGTAAGTGAGCGACCAGTGCTCTTTGTTTATTCAGTTTGTTCGTATCGAAATAAGTTAACTATTGCACTGAGTGCAAACATAGCATCGCATTTTGTGACCGGAATAACACACGCGGCTTTCTGACGCTACCTGCCGTGTGCATGTAAGTTTCCGGGAAATGCAGAGTTTTTTTTTTCTCTCATTTGCCGTGCGGTATCAAACATTGCATGAAAAATACACGCTTGCAGCAGTTCCTCGAATCAAATATCTCGTTTGTCGCGAGAGACATGAATGAATTCCCTGAATGAAAGAGCCAAACTGCAGTTAAAGTCCAACATTTAATAATTTGGCAAATAATTCGACTACAGATGTCCCTGTAGGTTAAACACCATCCCTTTCTCCTGTCTGTGTGGGTGTGTATTTTGACTCTGAAACTCGCGCGTGCCCAAATAGACACTCCCACACCATCCCACTTTAGTTCCTCCGACACTCCCCCCTAAACAGAGCTGGACACGCCCACTTTTCTGACTTTTTCCAAAGTAAAGGTGTGAAAACACCCTGCTGAAACGAGGGGGTTTCATGGCCCTTTAAAAATGCAATCAGGTCAAAGTGAATAGGCTGTTCTAAATAGATGTGTTTTGAGTTTGGACTTAAATTGTGAAAGAGAGTCTAAATTACGGAGATCAGGAGGAAGTGAATTCCAAAGTTGAGGAGGAGAGTGGCTGAAGGATCTGCTCCCCATGGTGACAAGGCGGACAGAGGGAACAGTGAGGTGAATAAAAGAAGACCTGAGTGTTGGAGAAGGTGTGGCGATATGAACAAGATTAGCAAGGTATGGAGGAGCGAGATTGTGGATGGCTTTAAAAGTGAGAAGTATTTTAAAGGGCACCTAGGTTACCCCTTTTTTCAGATTTAATATAAGTCTTTTGCGTCTCTAGAATGTGTATATAAAGTTTCAGCTCAAAACACCCATCAGATTTTTCATTATACCTTTTACAAGATCCTGTTTTATACTTATTTCCACCAGGGGGTGGTTTTGTCGTACTGCGCCTTTAAGGCGAGTTCTGCCCGCCTACTGTTTCTATGTGTCTTCCCGCGTGCTTTAATCTCCTCCCTCTGCTGCTTCAGACAACAGACAGACTTAAAGGAAGAAGGTCTCACGTAGCGTTTGTGAGAAATACTACAGTAAGAACTAATCTTTACTAATCAGTATTGTGAAGTTGCATTGAGTCACTCACAATATCGTTACAAAGTTCACGAGCCCGCACGCGCACAAACACACACACACACACAGATACACACGCACACCGCAGCTGACACACACACACACACGCAGACAGACAGAGCGCGCTTAGCTTTGCACTGTTTTTGCACTCAAATGTGTCATGATACAGGCTAACCCTTCAGTACTGTGTGGATATCTGTTATGCTAATGTACAAAATAAACCTGATTTAACTTCCACAAACCAGGATTGAAGCGTCTTCTTTTATAATTGTTCTGACACGCGGCTGTGCTGACGAAGTAAAGCTGAAGTTAAACGCTGTAATTAATTACACACGCGCACTGATTTAAAAACACTTTAAACATGTGAAACTTACTCTTAATCACATTTGATGATGATTGCTGATCCTAGCGAACAGAACAGACCTTTTATTCCCGGTTGCTTTGCGTATGTCTGCCTGGTCTTGTTGACATACACATGACAACCGGGACATGTTAATGCGCGCAGCT
The DNA here is from genome assembly GCF_052040795.2 of Danio rerio. Classification (NCBI taxonomy): domain Eukaryota; kingdom Metazoa; phylum Chordata; class Actinopteri; order Cypriniformes; family Danionidae; genus Danio; species Danio rerio. Next base: position 53,358,524 of record NC_141029.1, on the reverse strand, counting down.
GTCAATCAATTCAGTGGGCGGGGGGATCGCACACCTACGTAAAGTTTTGGTCGGTCTGAAAACCACTCCAATTGGTCCACCGTTTTTATGTTGTTAAATTGAAAAAAAAAGGACTGGGTGTATTTATATAAGCTCAATATGATGGTCTGTACACTATATTAACACGTTTGTCCAAATAGCTTGAAAAGTAGATTTTTCACAATAGGTGCCCTTTAAAATTAATTCTGAAAGAGATGGGAAGCCAGTGAAGCTGTTGTAGAATGGTTGTGATGTGACAGACAGAGGGTTTTCGTGAAAATACGGGCTGCAGCGTTTTGTACCAGCTGTAATTTATGAAGAGTTTTTTTAGAGAGGCCAAACAGAAGGGATTTACAGTAATCTAAACGGGATGTGACTAAACTATGAACAAGAATGGCAGCTGAATGAGGAGTGAGGGAAGGACGTAAATGATCTATATTTCGAAGGTGGAAATAGGAGGACTGGGTGACATTATTAACATGTGCAGTGAATAAAAGGGTGCTGTCGAAGATGACCCCCAGACTCTTAACCTCAAGGGAGGAGATAATGACAGAATCCTCTGTGGGAATGGAAAAGTTATGTGATTTTATTTAAAGTGTATTGTGTACCTATAAGTAAAAGTTCAGTTTTATTGTCATTTAATTTCAGGAAGAATTTTTATTGTCATTTAATAACATGAATAAACAATACATTTATTACAGTATTTGTTCATGTTAATGAATGTAAAGTTTTTCATTGTTAGTTCATGTCAACTCATGGTGCATTTACAAGCATGGATTTTGATGTTAATTAGGAATTAGTGAATGCTGAACTATGGTTCATAAATGCTGTTCAAGTACTTAGTAAATACATTTACTATTGAAGCCTTATTGTGATGTGTGACAGTCACGTATCGCTCAGGCAGTAGTGACACTAGACATTCTGAAATGCTGGGATGTTTACTTACTTTCGGGTAGGGGACGAATACTGTGACTGGGTACTGGTCATTTCCATACAATGAATATTCAATGCTGTGAACTCCAGTGTCATTAACTTGTAGGTAAGCCAGATATTTGCCCTGCGGAGACCACCAGATGGCTTCATTGGAGGCAAACACTTCCTCTTGAGAGAGAGAGAAAAGAAACAGATAGATTAGCAGGTATGAATGAATGTACAGTTGAAGTCAGAATTATTAGCCCTTTCAAATATTTCCCAAATGATGTTTAACAGAGCAAGGGATTTTTCACAGTATTTCCTATGTTTTTTTTCTTCTGGATAAAGTCTTTTTTGTTTTATTTTGGGTAGAATTAAAGCTGTTTTTAATATTTTAACCATTTTAGGGTCAATAGTATTAGCCCTCTTAAGCAATATTTATTTTTCAGCTGTCTACAGAACAAACCATCGCTGTATAATGTCATGCCTAATTACCCTGACATGCCTAATTACCTAGTTAAGCCTTTAAGCTGAATAGAAGTGTCTTGAAAAATATCTAGTCAAATATTATTTACTGTCATCATGGCAAAGATAAAAGAAATCAGTTATTAGAAAAGAGGTATTAAAACTATTATGATTAGAAATGTGTTAAACAGAAACTGGAGTAAAAAGTATACAGGAGGGCTAATAATTCAGACATCAGCTGTATATTTCTTATGAATGCATCATGTATTTACCTTCATAAACCCAGTCTGGGACTCCATTGAGAATTTCATTGCCTTTTCCATTATGTGTGACTTGCACGGCCTCGGCAGTGGCGCTTGCTTTGAGGTAAATATTAAAATTCCATACGTAAGCCTGTGGATGATGCGTGGTCATTAGCATCGACTGTTTCAAAACAATAAAGCTGGCTGACTCAGTTTGGTGATGTGATGCTGAAGGGCACAATAAGGTCCTCAGTTATACAGTGCTCAGGATAAATCATTCATTCATTTTTCTTTAGCTTAGTCCCTTATTTATCAGGGGTCGCCACAGCGGAATGAACCGATTACTATTCCAGCATATGTTTTCATTCATTTTCTTGTCCGCTTAGTCCCTTTATTAATCCTGGGTTGCCACAGCGGAATGAACCGCCAACTTATCCAGCAAGTTTTAACGCAGCAGATGCCCTTCCAGCCGCAACCCATCTCTGGGAAACATCCACACACATTCACACACACACTCATACACTACGGACAATTTAGCCTACCCAATTCACCTGTACCGCATGTCTTTGGACTGTGGGGGAAAACGGAGCACCCGGAGGAAACCCACGTGAAGGCAGGGAGAACATGTTTTACACAGCGGATGCCCTTCCAGCTGCAACCCATTACTGGGAAACACCCATACACACTCATTAACACACTCCTACACTATGGCCAATTTAGCTTACCCAATTCACCTATAGTTTAATTTATTTATATAGCAACTTTTTATTTGCAACAATTTATTATTATTCCAACTGCCACAAGGCTGAACAAAGTGCTTTACAGAGAGAAAAAAAACTAATGGTATGGGCATAAAAACAGTAACAGCAATAGGCTCATAATAAAAAAAGAACAAATAAAGTGTAACAATAAAAAGAGCAAAACATTTTTGAACTTTTTGCCTAATTTTTGCGAAGGGAAGGACTTATGCTTCAAAAAGTCCTAGAAAAAAAATGAGTCTTTAATTTAGATTTAAAACTAGGCAGCGATGAAGCCTTTTTAAGTTGTAATGGCAGGGCATTCCAGAGGCGTGGACCTGCTATGGCAAAACCATGTTCGCCCCTACTTTTGAGGTGGGCTTTTGGAACTTTTAATAAAAACTGATCAGCGGAAGGGCGTCGCAGTAGGTAGTGTTGTCACCTCACAGCAAGAAGGTCGCTGGTTTGAGCCTTGGCTCATTTGGCATTTTTGTGTTCGCGTGGGTTTCCTCTGGGTGCTCTGGTTTTCCCCACAGTCCAAAGACATGCAGTACAGGTGAATTGGGTAGGCTAAATTGTCCATAGTGTATGAGTGTTTGTGTGAATGTGTGTGTGGATGTTTCCCAGAGATGGGTTGCAGCTGGAAGGGCATCCGCTGCATAAAAAATTGCTGGATAAGTTGGCGGTTCATTCTGGTGTGGCAAACCCCGGATTACTAAAGGGACTAAGCCGACAAGAAAATGAATGAATGATCAGCGGAAAGCATGTGTCTGGATGAAGTGTAAATAACAATCAGTTGGGATAAATATTGAAGGCCCAAACAATGTAGGGCTTTAAACACAAAGAGAAGGTTTTTAAATGTGATTCTTTATGTCACCGGTACCCAATGGAGAGACCTGTCTATAGCGCATGTGTTTGGACTGTGGGGAAAACCGAAGCATCCATTTGTGCTACTATTTTTTTGGGCTTTTTGTTAGATTAGCTCCAAATATAATATTGTAAAGCATCCCATAGACAAAATGAATAAAATGAGAGATTTGTGAATGATGTACACCTATATGCTGAGCACTGTAGCCAGCTCTGTGGTTTTGGAAATAAAAGTAACATTACCTTGGAAAGAAAAATACTCTTTTGGAAAGATCGTCTCAACTTTTCAAGATCTACAAACTGCTACCATAAATGATAATATTGTAGTTTTTATATGCTTTTTAAAGTCTGGAAAATACATAGCAAAAAAAAAAAGACAAAAGCTGCTTTGGTCTTGGGCATATTTAAACACAATTGTAATTGAAATGTGCTTTATTTAAAAAAAAAAAGAATAGGGTATATGCCGAAGCATGCTAATAGGACTTTTAATTTGGGTTAATCGCTTCCGGCGATTTGAATGCCAATGCAAAATCTGGTGCGTTTAAGGTTTGTTTTCTTTAAAAATCAGCGATCTCCACTAGCTGAGTGATATCCGATTTAAAGTGGGTCTCAGATTGTACAAGAAGCACTGCATTAAATTACATCTCCCCCGCCATGTCTTTATAATATGAGCATTTATTTTACCCCAGTATATTCAATGGAGCTTCTGCGTTAGCCTGCCGATTCTGACAGGCGCGTGTGGGTAAACAGCTTTTTGTCTCGTTTTACGCATGAGCAACTAAATAAATGCTAAAGTTTATTTAACTGAATGTATTTTAATGACATTACAACATCGATGCTGTATAAAGAACCGTATAAAATGGAAAAAAGTTCACAATAACAGGTCACCTGAAGTGTATCAGCATGGGAACAGCACTAGCTTGGCATATACCCTATTGAAGTAAAACATGGATTAAGATAATTTAGAATTGATGTATACATCAATTCAGATTTAAAAATGCATTCTAGGTCTAAATGTGTTTTATTTTTTATCCACTTCAAGATTGGCATATTGAAATGTGATTTTGAAGACATTCTCCAAAGTAGAACAAACTGAAAATAAGATGAAAATTAAAACGCATGTTTCTTCATTATGCGATGTTTCATTTCAATATAGAGTATGGTGGGGTATTGGGCAAAAAAAACTCGAAAGGAAACAACTAAATAGTGCTTGTTTATGTCGTTAGGGTGACAATTATGAATGTGCTTATACACTCACCGGCCACTTTATTAGGTACAATTAGTTCAATTGCTCGTTATCACAAATTTCTAATCAGCCAATCATATGGCAGTACCTCAATGCATTTAGGCATGTAGACATGATCAAGACAATCTGCTGCCGTTCAAACCGAGCATCAGAATTGGGAAGAAAGGTGATTTAAATGACTTTGAACGTGGCATGGTTGTTGGTGACAGACGGGCTGTTCTGAGTATTTCAACCCGCCGTGTTATAAAGCGCGAATCATCCCAAACTGGTTTCTTGAACATGACAATGAGTTCATTGTACTCAAATGGCCTCCACAGTCACCAGATTCAATCCAATAGAGCAGCTTTGTGATGTGGTACAACGGTAGATTCACATCATGGATGTGCAGCAGACAAATCTGCAGCAACTGTGTGATGCTATCATGTCAATATGGAGCAAAATCTCTGAGGAATATTTCCAGTATCTTGTTGAATCTATGCCATGAAGGATTAAGGCAGTTCTGAAGGCAACCAGGTACTAGTAAGGAGTACCTAATATGTGGCTGGTGGTGGAAGCTACAATGTTGGATGTTCACACACACGTGTATCAGTTTACCATTACCATAATCTTCATGAATAAACATGATGTCTGATGTTTGTACATCTATACAGTATATCCCTAGGGAGCGATAGATCACATGCAACAGTTTCAAATACAGAAACCCCGTCAGCTGTTGTTCTTTCTGACGCACATACTAGATTAAATTTCATCCATTATGCTGAAAGAATTTAGTCTCTGATTGCCTCAAAGTTGAGTACTCATTTTCAGTGTTGTTTAAAAGTTTGAAATGAAAGTCTTCAACTAGCCCTTATCTTTGCACTTTGATGTACAGCTTTAAAAAGTGAGAATAACTGCATTTTTAGACTTAATATGACATGATTTTGTGTGTGACCTTTATGCACCAAAGAGTGATGAAATATTTAGCAATAAAATGACTGTCAGAAATTGTTTTGTGAACCAAAAAAAGCAATAATTTTAAAAACTCAATTTTTTTTTATTTGTAATTTTAGATAGTTGATTGCCTTTTTTTTTCAAGAAACTAGGCTTTCAGCAGAACAACAAATTAATTGGAGGGTGATTGTTACAATCTATATTTCTCATTTTTGTCTCTAGCTTTTTTTGGATGATTGCACATTCCACGGATTGCATTTGTCAGCCGCATAAAGTACCAAGTCATTCAGGCTGTCTCATTAAAAGAAATCACAGCAATTACACCTCACCTTACAAAGAATAACTGCCTGTTTCTTTTATTTTTTTTTTGTTAGGCATTCTAGATTGACTTTCAGCTGACAAACTGACCCTGAAACAGCACAATTTTAAAAATGAGAGAAAAAAGCTTATTTGTAACTCACCAGTTTATTTCCTACTGGTGCCCAGGTTAAAAGCTGTGTCACATGTGGAATCTGAACCTTAGAGAGAAATTCCCTGAATCCAACAGAAAACAAGAGTCATTAGCTAGCATAATAAAGCATGCATCCATCCAAATATACCAACTGTCTGACCATCCATCCAAATATACCATCCATCCATCCAAATATTTCATCTATTCAAAAATACCATCCATCCATTCAAATATACGGTCTATCAAAATATACCATTCATCCATCCAAATATATCACCTATTCATCTATTCATATTTACCATCCATCCATCCAAATATATCATCCATTTATCTATCCAAATATACTATCCATCCAAATATATTATGCATCCATCCATCCAAATATTCCACCCATCCACCCAGCCATCCATCTATTCATCCAAATATTCCATCCATCCACCCAAATAAACCGTCTGTCCAAATATACAAACCATCCACCAAATTATACCATCCCCCATCCATCCATCCAAATATACCATCTGTGCAATCATACCATACATCCATCTAAATATTCCATCCATCTAAATGTACCATCCGTTCATCCTCAATCCAAATATACCATCTGTCCATTCATCCAAATATTCTATGTCCAATCATACTATCCATCAATCTAAATATTCTATCCTTCCAAATGTACCATCCATCCATTCATTTAAATATTCCATCCTAAATTCAAATATACCATGCATCCATCCAAATACACCATCTGCCCAATCATTCCATTCATCCAAAAATTCCATAAATCCAAATGTACCATTCATCCATCCATTCATTTAAATATTTCATCCATCAATCCAAATAAACCATCCATCCATTCAAATATGCCATCCATCCTTCCACCCAAATATAACATCCATGCTGAATACACAAGTCAAGCAGAATCTGCCTGTGGCTTGATGTGCTCACCAAAGTCTCAGCATTGTCCTCTATCCGCCAGGTGACAGTATGTAATTAAGTTTAAATTGTACAGCATTTACAATAAAACATTTAAATTGTTGTAGCTTAAAACAAATAAAATTTAATTGCATTAAATTTGAAATGAAAATCTCAAAACCACATCTCTCAAACTGGTTTCCTGGAGGGCTGCAGCTCTGCACAGTTTTTCTCCAACTAATCAAATACAGCTAATCCAAACAATCAACATGTTCAAGAATTCTACACTGCATCCGAAACCGCATACTTCCAAACTATATCTAAAATCAGCATGCGAGCCGAGTAGTATGTCCGAATTCATAGAATTTAAAAAACAGTATGCGAGAAGTACCCGGATGACTACTTCCGGCGAGATTCCGGAGTGCGCATCCCATGCACGCTGCGCTATCCCATAATGCCCCGCGAGAGAATTCATGAATACAAGTGTAGCGACGCAACTGACGCAGGTAGGTCACGTGACCATGACAAAATGGCAGATGTTGTACGTCCGAATTCCATTCATACTTTTCACATTCATACTGTAAAGAACGTACTTTTCTAACGACAGAGTAGTAAGTTTAAATTCAAATGCAGTACCTACTGAGTAGTAGGCGGTTTCGGACGCAGCCCTAAAGTCTATTGAGCAGGAGTAAGTTGGAGGCGGTAGGAGCACAGCTATGTAGAGCTGTTGCCTTCCAGGAATTGAGTTTGAGACCACTGCTCTAAACTATCCCCAACTCTCTCTTTTCTAAGATGGCATGATGGGCCAAATCAAAGATTACCTTTGGCCAACTTTGCCCTAGTTTGGGCATCTCTGCTTTGGAAATTGATAACAGTGAATAATTTACTAAGCAAATATTCTCTACTCACCCAGACTCCACATTGTAAATGCTGTAGGAGGCGGTGAATGAGTGTCGCCATTGCTGTATTTTACACACGCATTAGAGATGAGAATCAATTATGTTTACTTTATAGCATGGCATTATCTTAAGTCCAATCAAGTTACCTTTGAGTAATTGCTCTCGAAGGCTGCAAATTTTCTGTCTGCTGATAAAATGTAATCTGTGGCATCCACTTGGGCCTGTAAATACAAAAAGTAGATTTAATAGTAGCAATTTAAAAACAACTTAAGAAATGAGTTGGTGTTAATTAACAGTTTCTGTATTTTGCTTTTGTTTATTTACAGTTGTTAATTGCATTATGGGATGTTGATCTCTGCTCTGTTCACTTTTGATGTTGAAAACTCAACTTTGCAGTTTCACAAAGTGACTTTCACTAACATTTTAATAGTTTGAAATACTGTATAAGAGATTATATATAGAGAAATAAGGCTGTACATAAACAGAAAATACACTGGTGGTTTAGTACACTCTTTTTGTAGTGTAATATACAACACCAACCCAGACAATATATCACTTTAAACTTAAAAAAATGTTCATAAAAGTCACTTTTTTTTTTTTACTTAAGCTTTGTGTTTTTAATAAACATGGTTATCAACAATGGTAATAGCAGAAATCCTCAACATTGGCTTGGTTCAATGTGTATAGCATGGTTGATAATATAAAACAAAAATAAAAAAACTACAAATTATAACGTACACAAACAAACACACATATATGAATGTATACATATATGCATACAGAAACCTGTAAATAAATATAAAAGGAAAATAAAACTATGTACATAATATCAGAGAAGTACATAAAGGAAAAAGGTATGTCTACTAAAATTATTGTAAAACAGTTCAAACAGAAAGAAAAGATAGTTTGTTCTCACCTATATCCTAAGACAGTGGTTCTCAACCTTTTTTCACCAAGTACCACCTCAGAAAAAAATTCTCTTCAAGTACCACCATAATGACCGGTATTGAAATACAGTAGCGTAGTTGACCTAATTAAGCAGCTTCAGCACTGCACAGTTCAAAAACAGAGCAGATTAATTACTATCATTATGAATATTTTTTATTGTCAGCCTCTTTAACCATTATAAATAGTTTGAACATTAACACTGATGCGCTTTCAGGTAAAAAAAAATAAATAAAACGGTAATGTTTAAATTAAACTGTACTTTTAAAAGTTACTAAAAAACTGTTCTTAAACACTTAAACAAGTGTTCTTAAAAAATGAAAAGAAAACTGCTGTACTTAAAGGTAAAGTATTATCATAAAGTAGCCTGTTCATCAAAACCTGAAAATGTTGTTTGGACCTCATAAATATAGGCTGTACTGTATGCCGTCATATTTATTAACTCTTTTTATTACATTTTGATATATAAGTTGCATATATATATATATATATATATATATATATATATATATATATATATATATATATATATATATATATATATATATATATATATGACTTATTTGTATATCTTCGAAATCTAAACATTGTTCATTTTAAATATTCAAATTGGATTAAAAAAATTCTAATTAGAAATTAGATCTGCTTACTGTGGGTTAGAGTAGGTTTTGTGTGTCAGTAAAGCAAGTGATTAAACTATACCTGTCTACATCGGGATAAATGAATACGGAATACGCCCACAACAACCGTTACAAATACGAGGAAGAAAATTAGCTTCAAATGATAGAATACATTAGACAGTTGAAAATAAAATAAAAGGTTTAGCCTATTGAAATCTGCTGAAAATATCAATTTACTGATCACATTACTGTTATCGTACACGTTAAAGGGTTAAAATTGTGTTAATTTTTTGTTATTTAGCGATTCCTCCACGTACCACTAGAAGGAAGCCTGCGTACCACTAGTGGTACATGCAAGCACCACAGTTTGAGAACCACTGTCTTTGCATTCTGTGAATGAACGTCGCCTTGTGGTTCCATCCCAAAGAGGGAAGAAATCACTTTCCCGAACTCCCTAACTGCATCAGAACGGCAGAGTCACTCGCTGTCTTCAAGAAACGACTGAACTCAACTATTTAGTCTCCACTTTCCTTCCTAATCTGCAATTGCCTCTCTGGCTCCACCGCTAACTGTATTACAAAAAAATAAATAAATAAATAAATGAATAAAATTACTAATGTTTTGCTTCTTACACTTAACATACCTAAAACTTGCCTACAGCACTTCTTCATTGTTGCTCTTATCGTTGTGTAAATTGCTTCCTTGTCCTCATTTGTAAGTCGCTTTGGATAAAAGCATCTGCTAATGACTAAATGTAAATGTTAGAAATGTTAATTGTTTCTCCTACGTCATTAAATTAAATCACTTAAATTTTAATAAGGAAGATCAAATTGTCATGTATTTGGTTTCAATACAGAATGTTGAAATTTTGGCATTGTTAATTAGGGCAGTGGACCGTTCGAGTCGAACAATGTCTATAAAATAGTATAACCATTGCTGAACTGACAGGAGATTAGGAGGGAACCAGGAACTGATGATTGTTTTCTTTGCAGCTGTTAATCCTGGGAAAACAATTAGTTTTTGATTCAAAGTCAGGGTTACTGAGGAATCATCATTCAATAGGAAAATGAAAGGTTCAGGATCAACGGTTGTTTTCAACATTTGCAACAAGATGGTGGAAACGTTAACCCAAAAATTGTAGATTGGAAGACATTCCCAGAAAACATGAAATAAGCTACCCATCGCCCAAGTTTAGGAAAGTCACTATTCACAATCTTTCTTAAGGTTAAAAGTTGTTGCAAGTCCCATAATGCAATTCAAAGGCATAAATAAACAGGGGAAAAAAATAAAGTTAATCGCAAAATACGGAAAACTGCTAATTTACAGAGTTTTCGTCTGTCAACCTACAAATGTTGAGTTGCTCAGGTACACTGAGCTTTCCTTTGTTTCCGCGTTATGCAAGTAAATATGACCTTCGTTGGTTTTGTGGAGGTATTCGTTGTCTGTTGGATAATGAGACAAAAATGTGTGTCGCGTGAGTCCGAGGTCATTTCATAATAATGGGAAGCATGTGAAGCGCCTTGAGGGGTCTTACCTGATATCCAGCGGAGGTTGTATGTTTTATACCTGATAGTGTCATTGTAAAAATCATCAAAAGAGTACGTCCTCTTTAATGCAGAATCATCTCCTGAGAAAACAGAGAAGAAATATACAAATGAAAATACGGTGGGGGCAATAAATATTCAACACGTAACATGAAAACATATTTCTAAAGTTGCTGAATTAAAATTTTCAGCAGATGTTGGTAACAACCGAATAAATCCATATATGCAAACAGATCTAATTAGTTTACAAATGAAGTTGTGTAATAAAATGAAATGATGCAGGAAAAAAAATATTGAACACATGAAGAAAGGGAGGTGTAGAAAGGCAGTGAAAGCCCAGACAGCAGCTGAATCTCTCAGTAGTTCTTCAGAAACCCTCTGCCCTTTCTCATTGTAAATGAATATCAGCTGCTTCAGTTCAACATCTACATTAGCAGGAGGATGAAGGTGAAACCAGGGTGGACATTTCAACAAGACAATGATCCAAAACACAACAAATGAGACTCTCAATTGTAAGATAGTATTTATTTGTAGAATTAATTTTATGTTTTTAATCAATTGATGCGAATAACAACTCAAACTTGCTATTTCTCGAGGTTTTTTTCCCACTAAATACGTTTTTAGCATAAAGCTATTAAAGCTGTTGGTTAAATTGAGCTGAGGACAATGACAGGGTTTGTACATTTGTATGGTGTTGCTAATAAAGAACAAAAGTCTGAACCAAATGATTGGCATATTCCTTCACAGAACAACTCCCAGAACTCAACCATCAGTCCAATTGCCAGATTTTAGAAATCTTTTGGGATGAAATACTTATTATTCCAGGCCTGTAGCCATCCTGGTGTCAGGGGTGGTTCTTTTTGCTCATAAAGTAAACCTTTTGCAGTTATACGCCTCATTTTCTGTTTAATTATGAGATTTAAATACTGCATTTTAGTGACATTAAGCACTATTTTAACTGAATTAGCTTGTCGGATATTCATCATAATCACACTTATATATACTTTTTAAAATACATATTACATCATATATCCTTAGGAAAACGATAATCTGTTAATATCTAAAATTAACAACAGTAGTTCATTGTCATTTATTTGGGAAATAACAAACTGGCCAGCATTCCTCAGTCACAAAAACCTAAAAACATAGTTAAAAAGTAATAATAATGCAGCTTCAAAATTTTTCTAGTCTGTTGTAAAGTACATTTAAAAATTAATGGATAACAACAATAACCAAAATAGTATTCAAATCAATTTGTCGCTTTTTATGCTATTTTTTCCGCCAAAAATAAGTTCTGGAAGATTTAGAACAAAAGTAACCTATAAAATGTTTTCTCTGATTAACAATACAGTAGTGAAAGAAGACCTCTCTTACGTCAGATTATAAAATGAAAATATTAAAGCCTTTTTCGGTGGGTAATTGTCTCTTTATGATGGCATAGCAGTCAAAATAGAACAAATGAGTTCATGTATGGGGCAAATTCTGGACCTTTGTCAGTGAGGAGTGGGTCTTCCGAACCACCCAAACCCCTCCGGCTAAGGGCCTGTGTTCACTGTATTTGTTTTTATTTTAAGGACAGATAATGTACGTTTCTGGTAGAATGTCCCTTATATCACACATTTATTAAAAATAATATTTACAAATTAAAAGAAGCTAGATTTTATATTGTCAGCATTTGATTTTGAAAATATAATGCCAGGTAAGGACAGCTTCTTTAGCATTCACAAGGGGGCGCAACTGTTTTTCCCAGAATTGACGTGCTTATGAGGTTTTGTTCTAATTAGGAGATACAATTTATTTGCAGGATAATTAGGCTATATAATGTGATAAATTGATAGGTTTGCCGTCCAATCTTTACACAACGATGAGCGGGATGATGGTTGCTATATGATCATGCGATTGATCAGGAGGCTGACTGAATTTAAACTGACTGAATTGAGAATAAGATGTTAGAAAACTTAACTTGTTTCCACTTTATTATGAATTTATACATAACGTGTTGTTTAAAACACATTTGCTTTTAAGAAAAGTAAAGAGGTTAGCCATGAGTTAAGCTCGACGTTTAGCCTCCCTATTTGAAATAGCATTAACAAATGGGCCTACTCAACGAACATTCGACATTTATTTTCAATATTACATTCAAAATAAACATTATTTATTATTTATTTCAGTCTTAATTAGCCTGCAAGGTGAACAAAATGATACATTTTCCAGTTCGACAATATAATAAACGTTGTTATACAATACATAACATAGTAGTTGGTTTTGAGGTGTAGGCTACACACTTTAAGGTAACATTTATTGATTGATTCGATTTCAGTACAGACGTAAAAGATGAAGATTAAGAAACTAAAACTTACTGTTGACGTAAATTGCCGTGGGAATTGCGATGAGCGTGATGACGACAACCGCCCCGACCAGCGCCACGCACACCTTATTACAGCCCTGCAGGTGAGGAGAAAACACGACACATCACCTCACAATAATCCATTTTGACAAGACAATCTCTAAAATGAGTATGCTGTCCGAGAAGTTACGTTTAAGATGACACACCCATTACTTTTTAATACACAAGTAACTTAATAGTCCTAAGCGTAGGCTTTGCGCTAAACACAAACAAACACAAAAATACGTACCATAATTGCGCAGAAACTTCCAAGCGCATCCAATCCACAGGAATCCGCTGAGAAGATCTCCAGATGTCCTTAAAGCAGATCGTTTAATCACCTTTGTCCGCTGTAGTGCAAGTCTTGGACAGACTGCTGCGCTTTATTCCGTCCGATTGCAGTTTTCCAGGTTAAAAATGTACTTCCTCCGATGCATCATTGAGTCTGGTGTGGTAAAAGTTTCTCAGAATCAGCTCTTTGCATAACTTTCCATCGCAGTGACTTCCAGACGTGCTGCTGCTCCCAGACGAGCGCTTATAACTCAGGACAACTGTTGCGCTTCAGCTGCGTTTCTCTATTGAGTTCAGCACAGCCGCTCTCTGCATTATCTGCAGGAAGAATGGCTAAATGGAAGAGACTTACTTTCGTTTCAAAGGTGATTTAGCTTGTTTTATTAAATGCAAAATAGACAAAAAGTCTTCTTAACTGAGAGCTTAAAACAAAAAAACTCGAATGTAATAATTATGTCTGTATGTATACATTTTTGCATTAATAACAGTACATTAATTTAAAATTAAAGATTGTTATTTTTTTGTAAATGCAAAGAAGACAAAGTCTGAGTCAAAAATGAAAGTATTTTAATATTTATTTCTGAAAGTAAGCATTAGAATCACAGTACAAAGTTTACGACAAGTGTTTAGTATCAGTAGCATTTAAGCTTATTTCATTAAATTCAAAGAAGACAAACTCTAAACTTTTATATTAAAGTTAATATTCATTTCTTTTTGGCTTAGTCCCTTTATTCATCTGAGACGGCCGCAGTGGAATGAACCGCCAACTTATCCAGCATCTGTTTTACGCAGCGGATGCCCTTCCAGCCGCAACCTAACACTTGGAACATCCATACACACTCTTTCACACACAAACTATGGCCAATTTCATTTAATCATTCATTTTTTTTTCCAGCTTAGTCCCTTTAGTTATCAGAGATCGCCACAGCGGAATGAACCACCAACTTATCCAGCATATATTTTATGCAGCGGATGCCTTTCCAGCTGCAACCCAACAATGGGAAACACCCATACAGTCTTACATTCACACACACACACTACGGCCAATTTAGCTTATTCAGTAGCGCATGTGTTTGGACTGAGGGAAACCAGAGCAGTAGCGGGGAAACCCATGCGAACACTGAGAGAACAGGCAAACTCCACACAGAAATGCCAACTGACCCAGCCAGGACTCGAGTCAGCGACCTTCTTGCTGTGGGTTTTCTCCGGGTGCTCCTGTTTCCCCCACAGTCAAAATACATGCGGTATAATTGAATTGGGTAGGCTAAATTGTCCGTAGTGTATAAGTGTGAGTGTGTATGGGTGTTTCCCAGTGATGGGTTGCAGCCAGAAGGGTATCTGCTGTGTTAAACATATGCTGAAATACAAGTTTGTTTGTTCATTCCGCTGTGGCGACCCCAGATTAATAAAGGGACGAAAAAGAAAAAAAATTAATGAATGAATTTGTCTGATATCTATGTATTTATATATTTATACATTACAAAAAATATGAGAGTCTTTAATTTTAAATGCAAATAAGACAAAGTCTGAGAACTTAAATATTAAAATAGCTTTTTAAAAATGATGCATCAGAGTAACAATACAATAAAAAAAATGGAGACTGTCTTTCATTTTCATTAAACGCTATGGAGACAATGTGAAAGAAGTTTTTAAAATTGCTGCAAATTTGTAAAAATAAAAAAGCTGACAAATCACACGTAAAGAAGTATTCACAGCCTTTGGCTTGAAGCTCTAATTGAGCTCAGGTATATTCTGTTTCCTCAGATCATTCTTGAGATGTTTCAGCAGCTTCATTGGAGTTCACCTGTGGTCAATTCAGTTGACTGGACATGATCTAAAAAGGCATACACCTGTCTATATAAGAGCCCAGGGTTGACAGTGCATGTCAAAGCACAAACCAAGCATGAAGACAAAATAATTGTCTGTAAACCTCCAAGACAGAATTGTCTCGAGGCACAAGACTGGGGAAGGTTACAGAAAAATCTGCTGCTCTGAATGTCACAATGAGCACAGTGGCCTCCACCCATAAGTGGAAGTACCACCAGGACTCTTCCTACAGCTGGCCGGCGTCTAAGCTGAGTGATCAGGGGAGAAGAGCCTTAGTCAGGGAGGTGATCAATAACCCGTTAGTCACTCTGTCTAAGCTCCAGCGTTCTTCTGTGGAGAGAGGAGAACCTTACAGAAGGACAACCATCTGTGCAGCAATCCACCAATCAGGCCTGTGTGGTAGAGGGGCCAGACGAAAGCATCTCCCTGCCTGGAATTTTCCAAGTGGCAGCATCATGCTGTTGGGATATTTTTCAGCAGCAGGAACTGGAAGACTGGTCAGGATAGAGGGAAAGATGAATGCAGCAATGTACAGAGACATCCTGAATGAAACCGGAGAAAACTGAAGGAAACCCACAGTAACATGCAAACTCCACACAGAAACACCAATTGACCCAGCTGGGACTCAAACCAGTGACTTTATTGCTGTGAGGCGACAGTGCAAACCACTGAGCCACTGTGGTGCAAATATGGAAAATAATAAAAGAAAGTGTAGATGTGTCAAATGTGCTTTTAAAACATGTTTGGATTTCGTCACACAAGGAAGTCCTTTGACACTGGAAAAACTTGAATGTTCAGTGCTTGTCATGCATAATGAGAGTCAATTCTCTGACAGCTTTTCTCATGTGGTTTTGCTCCAAAGGGAGCTCATGTCCTCCAGAGAACACCTCAACAGGTGTGAGAGAGTATGCGTCACACTCTTCCCTGATGCTCCAGCTATTTTGTTGCTTTTTCAATGAATGCATGATTCATAATCAGACTGTTCGTGCGAGACAGAAAACAGATGACGCATTAAGGGTCATTTAATAAATTTTACTCCACATCCTCTGGAGTAAATCTGTTTATTTATGGAAATACTTGGGACAAACTCTGTACTTGTGACAGGCTGCACAACCTCACTGTGGTTTTACTCTTATTCAGTGATAAAGTGCTAAACATTAGACTGTAAAATGAGTCAAATGTTTAAATTCAGTGCAAATCTGCTTCGTTACACGACTTTCATGGCGTCTATTTGCAAGTGCATCTTTAAAGGGAAATGAAGGACTCAATCAAGCTTACATTATTTTGTACATTGGATTCCACTGTAATGAAAAGATATGAACAAACTCAAAAAAAGTAACCATTTAGAAGAAAAAAACCCCCAGCATGTTTTACTATAGATTTTAGATCTAGGGCGCCGCCATCTT
The DNA here is from genome assembly GCF_052040795.2 of Danio rerio. NCBI lineage: Eukaryota > Metazoa > Chordata > Actinopteri > Cypriniformes > Danionidae > Danio > Danio rerio. The sequence goes on along the minus strand of NC_141029.1, from coordinate 53,341,826 downwards.
GGAATATCGCTGTGTATAACTTCACGGGGTTGGTTCTGTTTCCTCGGCTGAACAGATACAATGAAAGTAAAGGAGTGAACACGAAGACTGGATAGCCTAATTTAACCCAATGCATGAAGTTGTGGATGTGAAAAAGAGCTTGAGCAAATCCAACAAATACAAGCGCTTAAGAGTCTTGAGTTGTATATATTTCTTATTTTAATACCTTTCGTTTCATGCGCTGTGCTCCACTCCCTTACGCTGCTCCAGCACAGAATGATGAGGTGATTTACATTCAGACTAATGCAATGATTAAAATGATGCATAACTTCACGCTTTACTAAGTCATGTCTTTATGGATTGTCAAGACATGTCGATCAATTCGATCTCTCAATATGCATGAAGGATTTAAAAACCTGCCATGTGAAAAACCGTACAGATCTTAGTTTGGTTTGAACATAAAAAGAGGCAAGGGCTGCAGTCTCTGTGTTCAGTCCATTATATCCACTGCATCTGTTCAGCTGAGGGAACAAAACCAACCCTGTGACATCATACACAACGATATTCCAAACTGGTGGCGTCCTTGGTCTAAAATCTATGGTAAAACATGCTGTTTTCTGCTAAATGGTTAAATGAATCAAGTTTGTTATATATATTTCCATTAAATGGAAATCAATTTACAAAATAATGTAAACTGAAATGAAAGCTTCATTTCCCCTTTAAACCTGAAATTCAGCATTACAATCAAAATACAATAAAAACAACAGGAAACAAAACAGTAGAATCATGAGAACACAATTATAGAGACAATTCAGATTGAGAAAGTAATATTATGATTATTTAGCTTAAATTAGAAACTCAGTTTCACATTTAGTTCACATTTAAAAGTCCCATTTAAGCTTTAACTTAATTGCCAATTACATCTACTGTACAGTACATTGACACATTTCATCACGAGGAGTGCAAGCGCTTGTAAATAGAAATGACTTCGTAAATGTAACTCCAAATGTCATAAACTGATGCATTTACCAAAGTCACAGAGTTTTCAGTATTGTGAGTATTAGGCTTGTACTATACCAGGAGAATATGTGATGGATATTGTTGTTGAGTATTGTGATTTAATGTCTTTTGATGTATCTTTTGCCTAAGGAAATGCTTTTAAAGAGCCCCTATTATGGATTTTTGAAAATGACCCTCCATGCAGTGTGTAACAGCTCTAAGCTAAGTGAAATATGCCGCTAAGGCTTAAATCTGAAAGTGCACAGTGTTTAAAACTATTGATATGTCTATAAAAGAGTTGACTCAGAGCGGTTCAAATGAATTGTCGGAGTAACGAGTCTTTAGCAGTGTTGGTGTAATGTCAATATGGAACTCAAGCCCCGTCAGTTTGTTGTGAGCACAGGCCTGGTAAAATCGAAACCCTTGGCCCCGGCCACACCACTGTAGAAAGAAAAAGAGGAAGACAAACACTAGCAGATCTCGGTTAAATCATGTCGCGAAGACTCTGTGCTCTGAAGTGTGAGGGAAAGTTTGTGTTATTTTTCCTACCCAAACATGAGGCTATGAAGAGTCAGTGGTTGAAGTTTATTTTTGACAGAATACCTCAGCATTATAGGCCCAGCCTTGTGCTGTGTTTCCGTCATTTTTCTGACGAGTGCTTCTGGAGTCTACATGCTTAAAACAAAATTTGTCAATGTTTGTTAAAGAAAGGATCAGAAAAAACTATTGATGTAAGGGACTTTGTCAGAGCTTGACATGAACTTTATCAGTACACAGTTCATGGATCAGTTTCTTCCCCCATTTCACAAGTGTAAATCTCCTTGTTTTCTCTAGCTTGCAAATTATTTATTTGTGTTTTGTTACTTGTAACTGCTTGTACTGTATCTGGTCAACTCTTTATATTCATATATCAAAAGCCACGTTGAAAACGGCAATTGTTTACGGATTTAAATGCGTAAAATTATGTGAGTTTTCCGGGAGAAGCAACAAAACAGAAGTATGGCGGTAGATAGGTCTGAAATACAGGAGACTCCCGGGATAAACGGAAGTGTTGACTCTACTCTCTGACTACTTAAAAAATGTTAAGCCGTGGTGGGCATTTCTCTCTGTCTCGCGCTTAACGCAGTTGACTAATCACAATGTACTGCGTCATCGGACCAATCAGCTCAGATTAGGATCGCTCTAAGGAGAATTTGGGAACAAATAAATCGCTGAACGAATCGTATGGGAGTTGCTGGAATAATTAGGTAAAAACAAATGCCTATTATAAAACAATATAAGTGTTTTTTGACCTTCCATGCGGATCAACCTGTTGTTGGAGACTTCCAAAACCAAAAAAAAAAAACCCTTTTTAATGTATGATAGGGGCTCTTTAAATAAATCTATGTAATACTAGAATAAACAGCCAATGAATTTAAGTTTCTGATCTTAATTAATCTAATTAAGGGTTAAAAGAAACTGTCAAGATGCAAATATTTAGATTTTAACACACTATGAATGACTGATTATATCAGCAGGTCTTTGGATTGTTGGGTATTATTACTGACCTTGGCTGTGTCCGAAACAGCATACTTCCATACTGTCCAGTACGCTAAAATCAGTATCCGAGCTGAGTAGTATGTACGAATTCATAGAATTCGAAAATCAGTATGCGAGGAGTACCCTGATGACTTACTGCTTCCGGCATATGCTGCGCTATCCCATGATGCTCCGCGAGCGAATTCATAAATGGGAGTGAAGCGATGCAACTGAAGCAGGTAGGTCACGTGACCATGCCAAAATGACAGATGTAGTACGTCTGAATTCCATTCATACTATTCACATTCATATTGTATAGAACTTACTTTTTTAACGGCAGAGTAGTATGTTTAAATTCAAATGCAGTACCTACTGAGTAGTAGGTGGTTTCGGACGCAGCCAATGTTTGCATTGACATCAGTAATCTAAATATTTTCCTTAATTTGATTAAGACAATAATATTTTTTGAGTATATTTTTTGTTCCTTTCATGTTCCTATTTTACTCATCAGTTTGACTTACTGTCATTGTGTCACCATTCAATGCTAGTTTCTTCTGTCGTTTTACGCAACAACAGTTTGTGTTCATCATGATGGCACTGTATATGATTTTGGCTGCTTTGTTTTTAATTTTGCGACAGATTCAACTGAAGTAAATTTCAAACAGACCATGGCGGATACAAATTCTCAAGCAACAGGCCACCTCTGACATTTCATTCACTAACTTTTCCTTCATGCCTCCGCAACAAACTCAGAGGCATTCATAATGTCCATTTCTTCCAGAATTCTCAGCATATCATTGTTTCCCACTCGCTCAAAAATGTGTTCTTTACTTGAAGCTATTCTCATTTGTTTGTAGCAAATGCCTAAAATCTGCCTTGTGTGTCAATAAAATGTAGCTTAAAGGACTATGAATGCTAATAGTTTAATTGCAGTGTTTAGTTTTAGTTTGATTATGACTTTGGTTGGTTTATGGTCATCAAAAATTGCTGTTTATATGGAGGACACTTAATCAGAGTATTGTCTTAATCGTATTAAAATTGGAGTATTGTTGTCCATGTAAACATTGTCCTCTCTTGTTTAGATTTTTAGCCTTTAAGGCCAGAACACACTAAACAGATGGTCGGCTGCTGGACTTTTTGTGTCTCTTAGTATTTATTTTCAGCTCTATTTTGAGCCTCTCTGTACACCTTTGGGCTGATCTGGCCAATAGCAGATCAGCTTCTGAGGAGGTGAGTGTTCCAACTGATTGATCAAATTTGGACTAACCATTTATGCATGCAACTCAAATGCTTAGCACATAAAACAAATTACATTTTTCACTCCCCTGTTATATTTATATTACACACATACAACAACCTCTAAAATATTGGGTTGTTTAACCCAATGTTGGGTAAAATATAACAAAGTCATTGTGTTAAGTGTATTTCAACTGTTTACACCTCCCTGTTATATGGATATTTGATGTAATACACCTTAATTGCTGTGTTGTTTAACCCAATGTAGGGGCAAAAATGGGCAAACCAAGTCATTGGGTTGTGTATTTACGTTTTTCACATCTATGTTATATGGTTATTAGATATGTACTACACCCTACAAAATGCAAAGTTGTTTTAACCCAATGTTGGATCAAATATGGGCAAACCAAACTATTGTGTTGTTTTTTTTAATTTAATTGAACAAATGATGTCCATATCTGACCTAATTAGGGGTTAAAACAAACCCAGATTTTTTTGGTGTGTGTTTTACATGGCTGTGTGGAAAAATTGATTCTGATTGGTCAGTCACGACATTCCAAGATATGTTATTCCCAACAATGGCTAAATAACACAAGATCATCTGGGAACTTTGAATCACATTCACTGTCAGAGAATATTTTCATGGTCATAACACTGCATCCACATTTATGTGTCTGCTTGTCTGTCATATTGCAGTTTTTGGCTTTTTTGACTGTTCGACTTTTTTTTTTTTTTTTGTCTTGTCAATGAATAAATTGTCGGTTAGTGTATGCTCCATCAGCTGTTTTTGTTTCTGTCAGCTTTGTGTTTTTGACTGTTTGGCGCCATCTTCTGTAAAAATAATATGTAGGTTAGTCTATATTCCATCAGCTGTTTTTGTTTCTGTCAGCTTTGTGTTTGACTGTTTGGCGCCATCTTGTGTATAAATAGTATGTAGGTTAGTGTATATTCCATCAGCCGTTTTCGTTTCTGTCAACCTTGCATTTTCGACTGTTTGGCGCCATCTTGTGTCTGAATAATGCGCAGGTTAGTGTATACTCCATCAGCTGTTTTCATTTCTGTCAGCTTTGCATTTCATTAAAGAATGAATAAACTATTGTGGCCTAGAACAATGTTTTGTTTCCAATTTGTATATGTTCTGGCAGGTGCCCATTTGATTTTGGAGAATAAAGACCTTCAGTCTTATACAATAGTGCTCTGCTTCACTGTCAGGCTTTATTCTGAGACAATCCTTCTTGATGTACTTTTTTCCTAACTTATAACAATATTTTTGAAGTATTATGCAGCTCTAGCAAGCAGCACGTTTACTGTTAAAGAAATGTAAACAGTTCAAATTAGAATGCTAACTAGCAGAACCAGAGATGATGTTGTGTATTATTTGTACTAACAACACAGGTGCTAAATTGGTTGAAGACGAAAGAGTGTTTGGGTTGTTGCAAGCTGTTCAAAAATCTGGTCTAATGTTTGTGTCAGATGAGTATGAATATCTTTCTCTCCTTTTTCTCAGTTAGTGTCCATATCTTCATCCTCTGAATCCTCAACAAGGAGATCGGCGTGCTGGGTGTAGTCAAATGCAGGGAAGCTTATGGACAGCTCTCTCCATTTGCTGAACGTCTTCTTCTTGGAGCCGTATGTGACCACAAAGTTCTTGATATGAAGGCAGGGACATTCAGTGCTTCTGTACAGCATCATTGAACCCCATTGCTGTTCAAGAATGAGACCAAATGTAAGTTTTGAATTGTGTAAGGTCATTCAGAATGTCCATTTATAAGTAGTAATAAACAGCCAGTTAATAGGTAAATCCTAATGGGTAATAAAGCACTAGTTAAAGGTGAATTGGTACTTACACTAAGAATTTACAGTAAAACTTTAGTTTGAGGTTGACTACTTATTTTTATCTAGCTTTAAGACAGTTCTGTGAACATATGTGTCCGTTTCCTGCTTAAACTGACTTTTGCCAAACCACAGTTGATACTCAGCAGTATTGCTAAGACTGTTTATTTGAAGGGAAGAGCTGAAGTCAGCTTTAGCACATACCTGTCCACATTTTTTGCACGCAATGACTCCGTTGGTCTCGTAGTCCAAGAGTCGCTCCTGTAGTGACGCATTCTCTCGGACTATGAACAGCTTTCTGCAAACATCGATAACATTTATTTTATTCTTCACCGCTGTCATCATGCAGGACGAATATCATTGGCATTCAATAACATTTATTATTCTTTATCACGGTCATTATGCAGGATAAACATCATTGGTTTTGAGTTGTTTGAGAATGCAAAAACAGGTATTTGTTAGGGCTGCACGATAGTGGAAAATGATGCGATATTGTTAAGTATTGCAATAACGATATAACATTTCCCTAGAAAAATGCTATGTTTGTCAGGGTGTCTGCAATGGGTCACGAAACGCCAAAACACATTTTTTGAACTGTTGACAGTCATATACAGGTATGTGTCCCACACTGCTAAAAATACTAATAGGACACATATTTCACAATTTTTATTTTTTATTTTTGAAGCTGCGTCCTGGCCATGGGATCTTAGCGTGCATTCCAGCGTGTAGACTGGACGTCTGTACCTGGGAGTTCCTTATTGCATCTCTAAGTGTGCTGTATTCATTCATGAGTAAGACTTGGTTCAAACCAATCAGCGCGCTCTATTGTGTATGCGGTTCAACTTCATTAATATGCATGATAGCTTCCAAGACTGTTTTTACCTGTTATAGTGTTCAGAGGGCTGAGAGACGACACGTTGTGTTGCCAAGCGGGAGAACATAAACTGTTTGGAGATACGGGTCGTCAGTGTTGCTTTTATAATTTGCTGCAGTGAAGGTTTTGTTTTTATTTTCCCTCAATGAGAGCGCAGCTGGACTCGTGTCTACGTGTCTAAAAAACGTTTTTTTACCCAAGAGCTTTTCTCATCTTAAAAAAAGGTTGAAATCCGGATTTGCCGCTCGTCTTCATTTAATAAAGATGCGGATCCAGTTTGTTGATTGTCCTGTACAGATTTGGTAAGTGAGCGATCAGTGGTCTTTGTTTGTTTATTCAGAGGCAAAGTTGGTTCTTATCGTCAGCAGTACTCTTTCTATGTACCTTAGTTAAATGATTTCCAAGTTAATAAAGGGTTTACCGTACGTTAACATCACTATAATATTATGGACTGAAAAATCTGCTGTAAATGCTGCTCTCCCGAGTGTAAATGTGTAAGCACTGCAACCAAACTTACCATCGTGGAGGATTTTCGCCACATTTTGTGACAGGAATAACACACACGGCTTTCTGACACTACCTACCGAGTGCATCTAAGTAACTGAGAAATGCGGAGTTTTTTTTTTCTTTCATTCGCTGTTCGGTACCAAACATTGCATGAAAGATACGACGCTTCAAGCAATTCCTTGAATCAAATATCTCGTTTGTCATAAGGGGCATGAATGAAATTCCTGAATGAAAGAGCCAAACTGCAGTTAAAGTCCACCATTTAATAATTTGGCAAATAATTTGATTACTGATGTCCATGTAAACAGTCACTGTCTTTCTCCTCTGCATCTGTGTTTGTTTTGCCTGTGTGTGAAAATCAGCGCATGCCCAAACTGACACTCCTATTTTTATGCAAATTTTTACGGGCCATGCCTTTTCCCCTCCCCCGACACTCCCCCCTAAACCGAGCTGGACACGCCCACTTTCCTGGCTTTTTCCTAAGTAGAGATATGAAAACACCCTGCTTAAACGGGGGTTTCATGGCCCTTTAAAGTCTTAAATTCCATGTTATAAAAATAAGGCCTTGATTAGTCTTAAATCATTGTTTTAATGCATTCGAACTGAGCCCTTAAAAATATTTTTTTTTCTGTCTTAAAAATGAAGGTATTATTAGTCAGTTTAAAGATTGTTTTGAGTTTTTTTTTTACTTTTTCTATATAGTATAGTGTGCTAAGCATGGCCTTTAATTAATTGTGTTGTGTGCTTTTTTGGTAATTTTGCGCTATGAAATTATTATACTTAACAACTGGTCCTAAAGGGCACCTGTTTAACCTCTTTTTCAAGATTTGAGATAAGTCTCCAGAATGTGTCAGAATAAAGTTTTAGCTCAAAACGCCCATCAGATTATTTGTAGAGAATAGAATATAATATTTTCTGCTCTGAACACTATGTAGCTGTTTTTGTGGCCTGTGCCTCTAATGCTAGTTCTCCCCACCCACCGTTCCCATGTGCCTATCAGAGTGTGCCTTAATCTTTCTGGCTATGTCAGATAAACAGCACAGTGACACATGAAGGAAGCAGATCTTGCGTAACATCTGAGAAATACTGCAGCAAGAACTTTCCCAATGATTATTTGATGTATTTGTTGTGGAGTTATCAAGTTGATGAGAATGATGAGTCGCACACAATGTTGTTACAAAATACACGCACACCCATTTAACTTTGCACAGCAAATGTGTCCACACATTAATATCCACTGCTGTATGAATATCTGGTATGTTAATGTACAAAATAAACCTCATTTAACCTCCACAAACTGGGATTGAAGTATATTTTACAAATGTACTGACACATGCCTGCGATGATGAATTACATCGATTTTACCATCTTTAACTCACTTTATTAGAAGCATGCACTGTTTTAAAATCATTTTAAACTTGTCAAACTCATTCTTGATCACATTTGAGCACATTCAGTCTTGTTGATAGGATTGTATGCCTTACTACAAAGACATGTTAATATGTTTGCATCCTATTTTAACGTCAGGAAATAAAAAAAAGAGACTAATTGCGTTTATATTACCACAGAATTGCTGTGGACACACTATACCTACACACTTCCAGGTATAGTTTCTGGAGGAGCTGATAAACTTACAGAGCTGGGTGCACCTCTGAAAAAAATTAAGTGGACTCAGACATGGCGCCAAATGAATATATGCTGTTTTTCAGCCTTCCTAAAGGACATAAAGCACAGCTACTATCTTAATAAAATCCATGTTAACCATTTAGCGAAAGAAGCAAGAGCCACCGGGCAGAAAGAAGCCCTGTCCATTCATGTTGAAGAGTGTTCTTTACATTAAACAGAAATTGGGGAAAATGCATACACGGGGCGTATTACTCAGACTTCAACTGTTATATTGCATAGGATTACCGCCGTCACATTAAGTTTGCCATATATTGTGCAGCCCTGATTTCTAATGATAAAGTCTGTGGGTTTTTACCTGAACTGTTTGGTAACGTTGACATGGTGCATCTTCTCGATGATCTCGATGTCTTCTCCAGAGCACACAAACACACTGCACTGCCTGCAGCTCAGGCTGATTTTAGACGGCGGCTCCTTCATCATTCCCTTCTGCTGTTTCTTTTTGGTCTTGACTTTCTCCTCCATTATGGCCTGGATCTGAAACTCCATGATCTACATAAAACAAAATATTCCTTATAAACTCCACCTGAAGATTCCTGAAGGTCTAATAACATTTACATTTAGTCATTTAGCAGATTCTTTTATCCAAAGTGACTTACAAATGAGGACAAGGAAGCAATTTACACAACTATAAGAGCAACAATGCATAAGTGCTGTAGACCAGTGGTTCTCAAAGTGGGGGTCGGGACCCCCCCGAGGGGTCGCGGGGCAATGAAAGGGGCTCGCCTGGTGATTTCCAAAAATCTATTTATTTTTATTAAACCATAAGAATTCACATATTTTATCCATAACTATACTGAAAATAAAAATAGTCGTTTATAGTTACTATATAGTTACTATAGAAGCTTATATTTACTAGTTCTATTGGATTGCGACCCCTGGGGTAATTACAGTATATTAAAGGCAGCAATAGCGTCAGATGCATTTTGATTTTATAACATCAGGTTGTACTTTCTGGCACATTTAAAGCACTGACACAAATTTAATTGGTGTGTCTGCGTCATTGCATGCAAGGTTTCTGTATTTATAACCACCTCAGAGGATATTGGGGGTCGCGAGTCACTGGCATTGTTATTTTGGGGTCGCGGGCTGAAAAGTTTGGGAACCCCTGCTGTAGACAAGTTTCAATTGTGAAGTCTAAGAAGGAAAGCGTTGGTAATGCAAGTTTTTATTTATTTATTTTATTTTTTTATTTGGTTTATTTATAATATCGATTTCCGCATTAGCTCTCTTCTCACACTAAACTGAGAAGTGAGCAGTGGTCAACTGCTCTACTTAAGGGGCTGACAAAAGTCTTGTTGTGGATCTCACTTGTAAGAACAACAAATAATAACTTGATTTCTAGTAGATCATTTGGAAAAGTGGCACAAGGTGGATTTTTCTGCTGAATCATCTGTTGAACTGCATCCCGATCATTACAAAATGCAAAAGACTAACTGGAACCAGCATGGACCCAAGATTCTAACATAAACAGTCAAGTTTGGTGAAGGAAAAATCATGGTTTGGGGTTACATTAAGTATGGGGGCGTGTGAGAGATCTGCAGACTGGATGATCAACATCAACAGCCTGAGGTATCAAGACATTTGTGCTGCCCATTACATTACAAACCACAGGAGAGGGCAAGTTGTTCAGCAGGATAGCGCTCCTTCTCATACTTCAGCCTCCACATTAAAGCTCCTGAAAGCAAAGAAGGTCAAGGTGCTTCAGAATTGGCCAGCCCAGTCACCAGACATTAACATTATTGAGCATGTCTGGGTAAGATGGAGGAGGCATTGAAGATGAATCCAAAGGATCTTGATGAACTCGGGGAGTCCTGCAAGAATGCTTACTTTGCCATTCCAGATGACTTTATTAATCAGTGATTTGAGTCAGTGCAGAGATGTATGGATGCAGTCCTCCAAGCTCATGATGGAGTCAGACACAATATTCATTCTGTTTCCACTGCAGCAGGACTTTATATTCTATACTGGACATTATTTCTGCTAAGAGACAAGACTTTTGTCTTGGCAAAATCAGACCTTACTGTCCTAATTAAATCATTAAAAGTCAAGGCATGATCATATTTTATTTTGCTAAAATAAGCGTAATCTAGAGGCCTTTGGCTTTCATATAAGCCACTTCTGATACCAAATGATCAACTAGAAGTTAAGTTATTATTTGTTGTTCCTAAAACTTGAATAGTCAACAGGACTTTTGTCAGGTAGTGTAGGGGATATATGATAAAGGACTCTTAATTTTCCGTAACTTAGTTAAAGCACTTCCAGTGAACTTTGTTGTTAGAAATTCTTCGCATTTAAGATTTTTTTCTTTAAAAACCAATAGTCTTCACTGCCTGAATGATTTATGCTATAAAGTGGCTCTCAGAATGTACAAGTATTGCATTTAATTTTGTTGTTCTGCACCATGTCTTTAAAATATGAACATTTATTTTACTCCAATATTTTTAATAGATATTCTGCGCTCGCCTGCTGATCCTGACGATGCTTGCATTTAATGGCTTTTCATCTCATTTTATACCGGAACAACTAAAATACTTCAATCTATTTAACTGATTACATTTTAATAACATTACAACACCCATGCAGTTAAAGGAACCTTATAAAATTGAATTTTAGTTTATTATTAAAACACCAGCTGTGCATATACCCCGTTAAGACAATTGCACTGGTAACCTATTGTGCTAAATAGAAATACTTTCCTTGACTGATCATTGTAATGGCTTGAAAAATACAATACACCTGTAAATAATGTAAAGATCCTATCTATTAAAGTGTATAGTGTGACAATGACTCTTAATAACTGTTTTGTTTTCGTGAACAGTACAGCTGCCTCCTCTCCCACGTTGCCAGATATTGTCATTACTATACAATGCTCTGCCTATAATTACAATATCTGACAACTTGCTGATGGCATCTAACATGAAACATACAATAATGCTTACTTCAGTGTTGCCACACCTCATAATTTTCATGCCACCCCATAAATAATTTCTAGATCCTAGCCTCTGCTTGGTCTATTGTGATAGGTCTACTGCTTACACCACATGTCATAAATCAATCGTCTGTTATTAAAATGTCTGAATTTGACTTCCTCAGCACTTGTGAATACAGTGATGCAAACAGTAATGAAGGCATTGGTTTGTTAGTTTTATCTGTGGAAATGCATGCCAAGTGAGTTTTCGCTGTTATTTAAAGCAGCTAGTGTAAGAGCGTGACAGTGCAGTAGATGTTGTTCATGCACTCAAAGAATGTCGTTTACTGTTTGTTCAAACTACTTAATTAAAATGAGCCAAAACAACAATTCTTGAGGTTATTTTTTGGGGGGGACATCTTAATTATTTTATGTTTAATTCACTTAAATTTGTAAAAACTAATAACCTAACTTATATCCTTCATGTTGTCCCAAAACAAATCAATTGTGGAACTTAGCTTTTTTTTTAATTTTTTTATGAAGACTGAATGTAAATATATATTTTATCTATTTTTTTTCTTTTTTTTATTTCTTTATTTTTATGTTTTCATTTTTATTTTTTATATTTATTTTTTACATATTTATTTTTATATTTATTACATTTTTATGTTTATAAAATTTTTATATGTATGTTTTAATTACTTTAGTTTATTTTTATAGTTATTAGATTATATTTATTTATGTTTTATATTTATAAAATTTTTATTTTCATTTAAATTAATTTTTTAATATTTATTTATTTATATATTTATTATTTTTCACTTTTTATATATATATATATATATATATATATATATATATATATATATATATATATTATTTATTTCTATTTTTATTCATTTGTTTATATTTATATTTTTTATTTGTTTGTTTATTTATTTATTTATTGTTTATTTATTTGTATATTTATTTTTTTATTTTATTATTATATTTATTTACTTATTTTTATATTTATTTGTATTTTTATTTATTTTTTCTATTTTATATATTTATTTATTTTATAACATTTTTTCTACAAATCTGCATAAGTTAAAATTGAAATTAGTGATGATTTCTTTTTATTAGGATGCTACAGTAGTCAACATTTGATGTGGATCAAAACGTCATTTAATGAAATTCATCTTTAAACTAGTGAACAAGTGAGTCTTAGGAATATTTTAAGACACATTTTCTGATCCATTTCAAATGTTAAATCCATTTATTCTGCACTATCTTTGGAAATTTGAAGAATTTATGATGTTATGTTATCAAACCGCTACATTACTCATTACATTACATGAAAGGTAAACATTTGTAAAAGCTTAATAGGAGCACTATGTGGGTAATTTTCTCCAGTCAAATTCGGAAATCAAAGTAGATTCTCACTTTCTTTTCGTAGTCAGCTCGGTTCATTTTGCAGACTTTAGCGATGGCTTTGCTCATCATTTTCTCTCTGTATTCGTTAACACTCTCTCTCTCCGCCACTCCAGACCCGGCCTCCGCCACCAGCGTGTAGCTACTGTCCTCAGCTCTTCCTCGACCGCGGGCCTATAGAGAGTAAACAATGACACTTTAAAAGGATAGTTCACCCATTTTTTTAATTTTTTATTGTTGGTTCCAAAAAGAGTTAGAATTTAGTAATCTTAGTTAGTGTAAATACATGCCTTGGTTAATCAAATGTATTTACGCATTTAAATTACATCTAATTTATTAATAAAAGGTATTCAAGTTTTCAGGGATAATCAGTGTATTCTGACCTACAGTAACCTCGGATTAGCTATTTCAGAGGTGACTGTAGGTCAAACTATACTATAAAAACTATATAACTGTCTAATTTGACTTTACTTTTAGGCTATATGTATACAAACAGCTATTTTACAAGACAAATGTCTTGTGAACACTGTGATGTCTATCGGTGCTCTAGATTTGACAGTTTCAGACTGTTTAATGAACTTTCTCGCATACACAGATTGGCGTGGTTAAGCATTCACAGAACTAGGGCTGCATGATATTGGAAAAATCTGACATTTTTTGTTTTTCTGCGATACATACTGCAAAATGAATACAGTTTCACCAGACGGCTTTAATAGCTCCATTTGTACAAAAGAAATCATTGATTTAGATGGTCGGGTTAAATTTGTAAGGGTATGAATCATGTATAAAAAAACCAATAAACAAATTGCAAGCAAGAATAATTACTATAGAGCAGTGGTTCTCAAACTGTGGTACGTGTACCTCTAGTGGTACGCAGGCTTCCTTCTAGTGGTACGTGGAGGAATCGCTAAATAATTAACTTTTAAAAGCACATCATAATTTAAATGTTGACATTTTATTTAATCTTTTTATTATTATTTTTTTTTACCTGTAAGCACAGTACAGTTAATGTTCAAACTCTATATAATGTTTTAAATGGCTACAAATAATACAATTTCATATTAATAAGAATTAATCTGCCATGTTTGAGCGATGTAGCTGCTTAATTAGGCCTACTACGCTACTGTATTTCAATATCTGTTATATGGTGATACTTGGAGAGACAATTTTTTTCTGAGGTGGTACTTGGTGAAAAAAGTTTGAGAACCACTGCTATAAAGCTTAAAAAAAGTCAAATAAACAGTTCTGTATGGTTTTCCGGAGAGTAAAACAGTGTTCAGATACAGAAATTAAATGTAAATTAATACTGTATAGTCTGAATATTCTTCATTAAAGACACAAATGCTTTATGTTATTGTGCACAAATGATCTACTCTTTGTTGAAATGGCTTTAAAACACATGCACATGATTAAGTTTCAATCTATTATAGTTATGCTTTGCAATAACTCCACACATCTCATGTATTTTCAATTGACGATCAACTATAATCCCTACTCAACATTGCATATGCCGCGATGAGACTATTGCAGATGCACACTTTACGATGTCGATGCTGAAATGATACATTGTGCAGCCCTACAACGAACCCTCATAGAGGTGGTCAAATGTGTATTTATATTATCTATTACTTTAATTATTAATATTATTATTTAAGATAGCTATTTCTCACTAATAAACGGCTTACCACGCTTGCATCTCATTTTGACACATTCAGGGAAGATCAAGCTTTGATTAGTGGGTCAATCCCTTCCCAAACCCCCCTGTAATTTGCACCCTGGTTCCAAAACTTTATATATTTCTTTATTCTGTTGAACGCTAAAGTTATTTTAAAGAAAATTTTAAATATGTAACATCTCATTTCCATAGTATCTACTTTTTCTACCATGGAAATCAGTGTTTACAGTTGTTCAGCTTTCAGCAAAATGTCTTTTGTGTTCAAGAGGATAAAAATAAACTCATAAAGGTTTGGAACCACTTGAGGATAATTAAACAGCGAGTACATTTTCATTTTAGGGTGAAATATCCCTTTAAAATAGAGCTGCTAATGCTTCATGTCTAAGAAATTGACATTTTTGCATAGACACAAGGGTTGCCACGATACTGGAATTGGATACCAGTCAGTACTGAAATTAAAACCGTAATTTCCCGTTAACATTTAAGTGCTGTTGAGCACGTTGTTAAACATCGCTGATTCGCCCTTGTGTTCATATGCTCAACAGAAATGACTGTGATTGGCCGTGAAGGTCATCAGTTCCCCAAACTCACCGCTGTTTACTGTGTAAACACAGATAAAGGGACACAGGAGCGTTTTAATGCCGCAATACATCAGCGGAACGCTTGCATGTCAGCTAATAAACAAACCAGCTGATCCACGTGATTTTAAACTCACCGCTGTTTATTGAGTGTGACCACAGATACAGACACTGGAGCATTTTAAATTCAAGTCGATCAGCTGGTTTGTCTATAAGCTGACATACGAGCGATTCTGAGGAATTGCAGCTTTAAAACGCTCCAGTGTCCCTGTATCTGTGGTTACACCCAGTATACATTGAGTTCAGTGAACTAATGACCTTCACGGCCAATCACAGTCATTTCTGTTGAGCACGTGAACACAATGGCAAATCAGCACTGTACAAGAACACGCTTAACAGTGCTCAAATGTTAGCGGGAAATTGATGCTTTTATCAGTATAAATTAGTAACAAATTCCTGTATCTTGACAACCCTAATAAACTTAAAATATATTATAAATATTCATTGAAATTACATTATCTACAAAGACCAAAAGGGCGTACAATCATCATGAGCACCTTCATTGATGAGCAAACATCCTATATTCACACCTGAATCATGGCGACCTCGTTGGTCACCAGGCAATAGCGAATGACCACATTACATTCAGCGATGTCCAAACCCTCTTCTGCAACAGTGGTGGCTATTAGCAGATTGATCTCGCCTGTTCGAAACCTTTTCAGCACGTCCTTCTGCTCCGCCTGAACACAGCAAGAAATTTGATTAAAGCACACATGAAATCAACACTCATTTACTTTGTCAGAGCAAGTTTTGTGGTGAACAATTCATCAGTGCAATCCTGAGTGTGCGTCACACAGGTGAGTGGGCATAACAAACCACCTGTAGGAAACGCACTCTTTCCTTTTCATATGCGCTGTTTAATACAGTCCATTACAAGGACTCAATAATAATTATTAATATAATAATAAAACTAAAACCCGGGGAAATACGGTTGCGATGACATTTTCTCACCGGTTAACCAATGTGTGGTAATAACGATATCATTCGGGGCAAGGCGCTTTTAAATGGTGTTTAAATTATGTGCGCAATTGAACTACTTTCATTTTTGAGTGACAATTGAGTGTCAATTGCTTGTATCGACAAAAAATTAAATAAATAAATAAATAAATACGATAACAAACTCGTACAATGAGTACAATAACAAACTTGCATACACTCAAAAAATGATGTTTGCTGTTTGTTCAAACTAGCGTAAATACTGGAATTCAATATCAATTAATACTGAAATTTTAAAAACGTCCGTTTCCGTTGGACCTTTTTCATTTCCAAATGCTCCAGTGTCCCTGTATCTGTGTTAACAGTGCATCTGGAAAGTATTGATAGTGCTTCAATTTTTCCACATTTGTTTGTTACAGCCTTTTGCAAAATAGATTAAATTAATTTATTTCCTCAACATTCTACACCCAATACCCCATAATGAAAAAGGGTTTTTGAAATTGTTGCAAATTTTTTAAACATAAAAAAGCTGAAAAATCAGGTAGCATTTAGATTTAAGCAAAAACAAATATGATAGTTGTTGACAGTAACTATGGAGATGATGATGTGTGCGCAGTCTTGACAGCATTCCTCCGCATTAGTGATGGGTCGTTCATGAACGATTCGTTCATTTTGAATGAATCTTCAATATGACTCGGGAACTACGAGTCCTCTCAGGGAGTGATTTGTTCATCTGCGCGTGCGCACATTTGTGCAGGTAGTATCGTTAATTTCAAGTCTTCATCACATTGGCAGAAGCCAATCATACGCGTTCAGAACCGGAAAAAGAATTGATCCGCTCACCTCTCGAGTCCTCTATCGGGTCTGAGTCACTCGTTCATCACGAGCCAATCATATACGTTTAGAGCCGGAAAAAGAATTGATCCGCTCACCTCTCGAGTCCTCTATCAGGTCTGAGTCACTCGTTCATCACGAGCCAATCATATACGTTTAGAGCCGGAAAAAGAATTGATCCGCTCACCTCTCGAGTACTCTATCGGGTCTGAGTCACTTGTTCATCACGAGCCAATCATATACGTTTAGAGCCGGAAAAAGAATTGATCCGCTCACCTCTCGAGTCCTCTATCGGGTCTGAGTCACTCGTTCATCACGAGCCAATCATATACGTTTATAGCCGGAAAAAGAATTGATCCGCTCGTCTCTCGAGTCCTCTATCGGGTCTGAGTCACTCATTCCTCACGGGCCAATCATACACATTTAGAGCCGGAAAAAGAATTGAACCGTTCATCTCTTGAGTCCTCGGGTTTGAGTCATTCTGTCACGTGATGAACGAACGATCATGGCTCCTATTGGCTTAGACTGTGCATTGATTAAGATTATATGTGACTGTCAGTGTAACGTGAATGAACCCCTGACATTTGAAGACATGAAGAGCTGAGCTGAGCAAAGAGACAACAATACCTTCATAGACAAAAGAGCAGGTAAACATTGAATTATTATTTTCTCCTTCTTATATTCTCCTTATGACTTATTTTTGTGCATTCAACCTTTTGGGCTAGTTGTAGATGTGTTTGGAAGCAATTCGTAACATTTTAATAATATTTTGGCAAATTGAACAAAATGACTCAAAAAGATTCGTTCATCCTGATGAACGAGACTCAAAGATCCGAGTCAGTAAAATGATCCAAACTTCCGATCACTACTCCGCATGTGGAATGACCTTACACTGACCTGCTTTCTGATACTCCTGTTGCTTATCTGGGATTGAGCATTCAGTTTTTCTATTGTAGTCTTATCTCTAACCTAATTAAATTATATTTATTACTGTAATAAAATAAAAATGAGTGTGGTGGGGGATGTGACATGGGGGCAAATGACAGAACTGGTGTTGCAGCTTAATACTGGTAAAACCAACTATTGCACCAAGCTTACTGCTAAACTAACTTAGACTTATCAAAGAGTATACAGTATATATTGCTGTTCTCTGGTGATTTGAAGTGTTCATTTTTCTCATTTGTCATTTGCTTTGGGTGAAGGCATCTGCTAAATTAATAGACGTACAGTAAATGCAAATCAATCCAAATAAAAAAAAATAAATTTAAATCTAAAAATGCACCTTAAAGGGTCGGTTTCAAAGAGTTATAAAACAACGATCATCTTACATCTTGTAAAAGGGGCATAATAGGTCTCCATAGATATATCCATTAGATGTTGTCTACCCTGTTGTTGTCTATTGGAAGGAATGCATCAGTTGAGCCGCCATTTTGGAACAGGGTAGCTCTCCATTGAAATGAATGCGGGACCAAGGTACAGTGGAGGACTGTGGCCATTCAAAGCCAGAGATATACACATATACACATATATCTATGATCGGGAGTTTTTCTGAATGTTAGTATTCAAAATTTTTTTTTTTAATTACGAAAATTATAATGTACATCATTTTTCGACATTAATGGATCAGTGATTGCACTGGCATTTCTGACAAAAAGCTTGTGTTTGTGTGTATGGAAATGTACTATTCACCCTCCCTGTTAAATTTGATCTAATCCGTGTCCTAAAACACACCTCCTCTCCTGCTTTCACTTCTCATACTGACGGAGGGAGCGACTCGTTTGTGAATGAATCTCCGTTATGAACGACTCCTTCACTTAGCCGACAATAATACCAGTTTCTGGCATCTCGTTGTCATATTTCTTTTGCTTTGTTTGCTGATTTTATTCAACAAAACTAGCATAAGCCGAGTATTTAGTGCGAGTGGGAGCTGCTTTGCCTTATAGTGAATGCAGTAAGTGACTGTATTATCATCAATAACGTGACCTGTTTAGCACAAAAGTTCAGAACATACAAAAACGTAAAAACTTAATCCTACCTATGAAATGTTCTGCCTTTGTGCTTTGTTTTCTTTGTTTGCTCGTTACTACACTAGTACACAGCACTAAAGTCCCGCATCTTCATGTAATAACACTTTGTTGACTAGTGCGGTTGAATGACACTTGTCCTGGGAGCACTGTACCAATGTGGCGGCGCTTTTGACGCATGCTCAGGGTCCCTATCCGATATCTAGTGTATATATCTATGATAGGTCTCCTTTAAAATGGCGTTTTAGTCTAAATTCATGTAAACACACACAATCAGTGACTTACAGCGGTCATGGGTTTCACCACGCTCTGGTCTCCTCCGCCGATCAGATAACTGGCTCGGACTCCCACTTCATCAAACTTGGGGTTTTCTTCAATCCACTGGCAGAGAGCGATGGCGCTGAGGCGGGTCTGGGTGAATATGATGCCTCTCGCCTTCTCTCTGGTGCTGAATTCCTTCAGGATGATGGTTTTCAGCTGGGCCAGATTATTATTTTCATACTGCGGCTTTCCCATCAGCTCCTGCAGCTTCGCTTTTTTGTCTGCCGTGTATTGAAGGAAGGTTTATTATACATAGCTAAAAGTTAAGACTGCAGATAAAGCATTTTGTTCATTGAAATCAAATGACAATTAAATTAGTACCCTTCCTGAATTATTATCCCCTGTATTACTTTTTTCCCCAGTTTCTAATATTTTTTCAGCACATTTCTGATCATAATAGTTTTAATAACTCATTTCTTATAGCTGATTTCTTTCACCTTTGACATTATGAAAGTAAATAATGTGTATAGATATTTTTCAAGATTATACTATAGACTAGTATTCAGCTTAAAGTGACTTTTAAAGGCTTAACTAGGTTCATTAGGCAAGTTGTGGTAATTAGGCAAATCATACACACCTTTGAACAAAGTGAAGAGGAATCTCTCTGTGTCCGTGATTGTAATGTTGCCTTCCTCGTCAGGGCTAGATTTGGTCTTGAGCTCTTCATTGTGATATTTGTCCAGGAACCGGAAAGCGTCAGACATTCGAATGGTGTTGCTCTGATGAAGAGCCTCATTGTATTGGCGGAGATGTTCGGCACACACGCGAACATTCTGATTCTCCTCTTTAGCAGCTGTTGAAAAACACAGACAATATTTAGGCCCAATCCCAATTCTACCCCTTAGCTCTTTCCTTTACACCTACCTCTCATTTTGTGCATTCACATAAAGGGGTAGGGGTGTCCCAATTCTCTTAAGCTTGAAGACATAGGGCTAAGGGGAAGGGCTAGAGACCCCTTTAAACTGAGATTTTTTTAGGACCACACTCAAAACAAAGGGGTAGGAAAATTTCCCAGAATACACCATCTACAAAGGCAGCATGGTTTTATTTTCTCGAAGTCCACTTATGATTTCCTTTTCTGAATTTGCAAGTACAAATCCACATTTTTCCAGAAGAGAATGTTTAGCAAATAGTTTTATTCAATCTTTTCTCTTTATTTTCTCCTTTTATTTGAATATCTTAATTTTTTTTTCCATTGGTTTAGCTAATGATGAAATCTGAGATAATATTAATAAAGATAAAAACCTAAAGCCCCAAAATCAGGAAAAAGTTGTGACAGTATGGAAAATTAATTTTTTTTAATTAAATTTAAAAAAGAAAGGGATTTCCAAATTTACTTTGACTTGTATTTCATTGCAGACGATATGAATACAAAATTTTTCATATTTTGTCTGGTCAACTTCATTTCATTTGTAAATATACATGCTTTCCTGTCATTCAGACCTGCAACACACTGCAAAAAAAGTTGGGACAGGAGAAATTCAGGGCTGGTAATGAGGTGAAATAATGATGTGATTCGAAACGGGTGATGTCAACAGTTGATCTATAATTATCATTTGGTAGAAAAGCAGCATCCAAGAAAGGTCTAGTCCTTTAGGAGCAAAGAAGGGCAGAGGATCGCCAGTTTGATAACAAATCCATGAGAAAATCATTGAAATGTTTAAAAACAAAGTTCCCCAAAGAAAGAGAGGAAGACATTTGGATATTTCACCTTCAACAGTGCAGAACATCATTGAAAGATTTAAGGAATCTGGAGAATTTTAGTGTGTAAAGACAAGGGCCCAAGCCTAAGCTAAACAACTGTGATCTCCGGTCCCTCAGGCAGCACTGCATCAAGAATTCTCACTCATCTAAGCCTTGTCACCACATGGGCTCTGGACTACTGTGGCAAACTTTTGTCAAGTTCCACAATACTGTACTGTGCCAAAAGGAAGCCCTATGTTAACAGTGTCCAGAAGCGCTGTCAACTTCTCTAGGTTTGACTCAACTTTATTATCCTGTTTAGGGAAACTAAAATTGCAGCAAGGTGCCATAACACAAGTGAAGATCCATGTACACATTAATAAAATATTACAGCACAACATACCGTACATCATTTTGTAGGTGCCCCCCCCCCCGCCCCCGGACTCATTTAATGACCTAAAGGCCACCATTCTAAAAGAATGCAGCAGCAGCTGAGACACAGAGTACAATGAGTGATCCGGGGTGCATAAGATACCCTGAGCTCTCTTTAAAACATTCATTCATTCATTCATTTTCTGCCGCTTTTCCAGGGCCGGGTCGTGGGGGCAGCAGTCTTAAAAGAGAACCTCAGACTTCCCTCTCCCCAGACACTTCCTCCAGGGGGATCCCGAGGCGTTACCAGGCCAGCCGAGAGACATAGTCCCTCCAGTGGTCTTCTCTGAGGCCTCCTCCTGGTGGGACATGCCTGGAACACCTCCCTAGGTAGGCGTCCAGGAGGCATCCGAAACAGATGCTCGAGGCACCTCAGCTGACTTCTCTTGATGTGGAGGAGCAGCGGCTCTACTCCGAGCTCCTCCCGGGTATCAGAGCTCCTCACCCTATGCATAAGACCTTCGAAGGAAACTCATTTCGGCCACTTGTATCCGAGATCTTGTCCTTTCGGTCATGACCCAAAGCTCATAACCATAGGTGAGAGTAGGAACGTAGATTGACCGGTAAATCGAGAGCTTTGCCTTTCGGGTCAGCTCCTTCTTCACCACAATGGACCGGTACATCGACCACATTACTGCTGCACCATTCCGCCTGTCAATCTCATGTTCCATCCTTCCCTCACTCGTGAACAAAACCCCGAGATACTTAAACTCCTCCACCTAGGGGTGAAGACTTTCCTCCAACCTGGAGATGGCAAACCACCTTATTCCGGTGAAGAAGCACCATGGCCTTGGACTTGAAGGTGCTGGTTCTCATCCCAGCCGCGTCACACTCTGCAACAAGCCGCCCTAGTGCATGCTGAAGGTCCATGTTCGATGAAGCCGACAGCACAACATCGTCTGCGAATAACAGATGAAATCTTGTGGTCCCCGAACTGGACCCCTTCCAGCCCAAGGCTGCACCTTGAAATTCTGTTCATAAAAATTTGGAATAGATTTGGTGACAAGGGGCAGCCCTGCCACAGTCCAACATGCACTGGAAACAAATCTGACCTATTGCCGGCAAAGCGAACCAGACTCCTACTCTGTTCATAATTTAAATTATTATTATGGTAAATTACCATTAAAACCAGTTCAGTTGAAACTGATGATCTTGCCTGCCACCCTATTCAGGCTGCTCAGCCTGTTCTTACTTGACGCACTCAGATTACCGTACCAAGCTACAATGCAGAAAGATAAAACAGATTCAATAAATTGACAAACTAGCCTTTAAAAAAAACTTCAACTAAAAAGGGAAAACATATTTTTTGTTCCGTTATCGCAACTTATTTTGTTAGATTAGCCCCAGATTTGGCTTCAATTCTGACTAATCTAAAGTATATGCACAAATATAATATTGTAAAGCTTCCTATAGAAAATATTAATTTAAAAGAGAAATTTGTGAGTGGTGTACTCAAATGGTGAGCACTGTTTATGTCTGTACAGTTGATATTCGACTGCTGTATCTCTTATGCTGAATGTCTGAACAGAGCTCAGAAACTCTGCTGGAATTCACAGTAAAATAACAGGCGCTTACTTTAAAAACAGGAAAGAGACTCTGTTATTTCTGCGGCTTATTATGACACATTTTGCATGAGTGCATGACTGTATATGACATTCTTATCATGACTTCCACAAAATGAGGTTTAAATTGTGGTCATGGTTTCTGCGAAGGAGGCAGGAAATAAAGGACACACACAAAGTAACCGCGGTTTAGTAACAGCTTTGCCAAAAACGACTTGTGTAGCGCTGATTTTAAGCAAATAAGCAGTTTGTGGTTAACTGATCTTCACCAGTGCTCTCTGGATATTTCAGTTATCAGTTGTTTAAAATAATACATTTATACAGTTACAAATTAGCGTACACATGTCTCAAGATGGCGTCGTGGTGGCGCAGTGGGTAGCAATGTCTCCTCAAGCAAGAAGGTTGCTTCTTTGAGCCTCGACTTTGTTAATTGGCATTTCTGTGTGGAGTTTGCATGTTCTCCTTGTGTTGGCTTGGGTTTCCTCCATGTGCTCCCCCCACAGTCCAAAGACATGTGATACAGGTGAATTGGGTAAACTAAATTGGTAAACTATAACTAAATTTTGAGGATCTATTGGTCTACTTCACTGTAATGTCTAGCTATTTGAGGATCTTTTGGTCTACTTCACTTTTATGTCTAGCTTTTGAGGATCTAATGGTTTACTTCTTTGTCTAGCTATTTCAGGATCTAAATCAGGTCGCACACCAGAAGCGCTGCTCGGCACCGCAACACGGCGCGCACATGACAGTTTAAAGTATCACACACCAGACGTGCACATTCGCATGATGTTAAACATGAAACTAATCAGATGGCGCTCTGTGGCGTGGCTGAAATATGAACTGCGTCCTGAGTCGTGGTTGGGCGCTGCCGACAGCCGCCGACTTGCGGCGCCGGTGTGCGTACCCTGATAGAAACCTATGTTTAGAATTCTAAAATGCATGCCGTGGCGGTGCGCCGCGCAACGCCGAGCGGCGCTTCTGGTGTGCGACCTGCTTAATGGTCTACTTCACTTCAGTGTCTAGTTTGCTGGAGTTCCGAAGCTTTTAGAAATGGCTTTATAACCTTTTCCAGACTTTCAGATCCCAATTAATCTAACTTTTGGGTATCTTTTGGTCTACTTTACTTTCATGTCCAACTATTTAAGGATCTTTTGTTGTACTTCAAATTGATGTTTAGCTATTTGAGAATATTTTGGCTTATTTCACTTTGTCTAGTTCGCTGCAGTCCCAAAGCTTTAGAAAATCCCAATTATTTTATTTCCTATATTTTTTTCATTTATTTGAATCCCTGCATGATATCCAGCTTTTGAGCATCTTTTGGTCTATTTCACTTTAGTCTTAACTTTTGAGGATTGTTTGGTCTACTTCACTTTATCTCACTTTTGAGGATCATTTGATTGATTTAACATTTCAATCTAAAGTGAATGTTCAGTTGTTTGTTTTGCCTGATATTGTTTGCTTTTAGTGATTGTGGTTCGCTGCCGTCCTTAAGCTTTAGAAATGGCTTTATAATCTTTTTTTCAGACTTGTAGATCCCAATAATTCTAGTTTTGCGTAAGTTTTTACTTTACTTTGATGTCTAGGTATTTGAGGATCTTTGGTCTAGAGTGTTGATGTCTAGCTAGTTTAGAATCTTTTGGTCTTCACTTTGATGTCTAGCTATTTGAGCATCTTTTGGTCTACTTCACTGTCATGTCTAGCTGTTTGAGGACCTTTTGGTCTACTTCACTTTGTCTAGTTTGCTGGAGTCCTAAAGCTTTAAAAATGGCTTTATAACATTTTCCAAACTGGTAGGTCCCAATTAGTCTAGCTTTAGAGGCTCTATTGGTTTACTTCACCTTCATGTCTAGCTATTTGAGAATCTTTTGGTCTTCTTCACTTTGATGTCTAGTTTGCTGTGGCCCCAAAGCTTTAGAAATGGCTTTAGATTCTTTTTCAGACTGGTAGATCCCTATAAATCTAGCTTTTGAGGATCTATTGGTCTACCTTTCTTTCATGTCTAGCTATTTGTAGATATTTTGGCCTACTTTACTTTCATGTCTAGCTAATTGAGGATCTTTCAGTCTACTTCACTTAGTCTAGCTTTTGAGGATCTTTTGGTCTTTTTCGCTTTCAGTCTTAAGGAAAAAGAGTGTAGTTTTTTTCATTATTATAAATATTTTATAAACATTTGCACTGTTCCATGTGTTACCCGTTTCCCGACTGTTAGATACCACTTAATCTAGCTTTTAAAGATATTTTGGTCTACTTCACTTTGATGTCTAGCTATTTGAGGATCCTTTGGTCTACTGCACTTTGTCTAGTTTGTTGGAATTCCAAAGCTTTTGAAATGGTTTTATAACCTTTTGCAGACTGGAAGATCTAAATAATTTTTTCTTTAAGATATTGTGGGGAATTTCTTTGGCATGATGTCTAGCTTTTGAGGATCTTTAGGTCTACCTCACTTTGTCAGTCTCAATAAAGAATTTTTTTTTCCTCTCTTTTTTTTGACTGATTATAAACTTTTTTTTTTAATCTCGAAAAAAATGTTTATTAAATTATTTATGTATTTTTTTTACAGTATTTTCTGAATTAAGGATTAATAAAAAGAGATTCCTGATAATATAATTGTTTATTCTACATTATAGTAGGACGTGCATCAGTTTATTACAAGGTTGATACTACTACCAATCAGAAAAGAAGTCATTTAAAAGTTCAATTCAAGAGGTTTATATATATATATATATATATATATATATTCAGGTTTGTGCTATTATTTAATTGACCGAAATCATAATTATAATAATCTGTACTAAGACACAATTTGCAATTGTTGTAATTTGCTAATATATATATATATATATATATATATATATATATATATATATATATATATATATATATATTATTATTATTATTTTTTTCCCAGGTGTTCAGTGTGCCAGTAAATATTTCCAAACAATACCCAGAGTGTCTTTCTGAAAGATTAGTAAACTCACCGTTCTGCTCTTTCTGCACGACCCACTGTTCATAGTTCTGTGTGCCGGGCTCACAAAGGGGCTGCAGGTCAGCATGTGTGTGGATTTCATCCATGATCTTCTTGATCACATCTCCAAATGGGTCCTTAAGCATGCCACAGACAAAATATTTCAAGTAAAACACACAAATGAATGTACCAGCAACATCAACAGTATAGACGAATTACCATTTTGTAAACATTCAGGATGCGTGCGCAGCGAGATTGCAGAAAAAACCCAGGAGCGCTAGCATTTACAGCGAGGGAATGACATCCATTGCGGTACAGAGTTTGTTGTTGTACTAGAGATCAGTTATATTGATTACATATTATATATATTATTTACATAAAGCTTTCAGTTATAAGCACAGTTATTCAGTAAAATTAACATTAAAGTAAGTGGCGTTCGTTTAACAGGTCTATGTGTGTATGTATGTATGTATATATATATATATATCATTGCAACTCCAAGTGACTTTACAAGAGAGAATTTAAAGGCCTACAAGTTTTTGAATGCCTACAATTTTATTCAGTGTAGTAGTCATGAGCAAGAAACAATGTTCCATGATCACCACATTTAACACCATGTAGTGCTAAAAACCAAGATTCTGCCGAGTCGGCCTGTCTGGTTTCGGAATATAAAAAACAAGCCGTTTGTTTTCTGATGATTTTATTTTTTGTTATTCAAAATAAAAAATTTAAATTAAATCATTTTTGAATTTAGCTTTTTTGTTTTTCACAATGAAGAAGAAAAACGCCTCACATTTCAATATTCGCTTTTGAATTTTAAAACAAAAACAAAAAAAAAAACCTGCAAATTTTTTTGTTTTTTAATATCCATTTTCAAAATGAAAATCCAATAACCAAAAGAAACACAGACCGATTTCGCAAGTCAGACTTCACCAAGCTTGACACTTTCCCACGCAGCGAATTTCGAAACTTGTTGCACCAACTTGCGTTTCCAGTCTGACGCATTCACATGCGTATGAATGGAAGTCTATGGGGAAAGAAGTGCAGTGTGGCCACAGCTTTACTAGATATACGAGAAACTTCCTGGCAGGTGTGTTGAAGCAAGTTGGAGCTAAACTTAGCAGCACACCGGCCCTCCAGGACTGAGTTTGGACACCCCTGCGTTAGACAATTTATTTCTTTTACCTTGAAAGCGGTAATCATGAAAACACTACAGTGGACCAATCAGATGAACTCTGAGTCAGGGCAAGTGTTGCGAGCTTCTGTTTATAGCAACAAGTTGGATGAGGAACTTCTTTAATAACCGTTCCTGAGAGCTGCTTCTCACATAAAGTGCAAAGACACATTTTGTGTGAATGGCCCCTGAAAATGCGTCATAAATCTGAAATCTGATGTGGTTTGAGCAAACAGATTTGCCCTACCCAATGTAGTGGTGCAGATTTGACACACTTCTCCATTTAAATGACACACATTACGTGGAATTACCTCTTTCCTCTCTTCTGCTTTCGCAATCCTCTTGAATGGTGTTTTGGCCTCTTCTTCTTCGAAAGTCTTTGTTTTGATTGTGAAGGCATCCAAGTTTGCGCAGATCTGTAATGGATCAAAATAATGAGACGCGTACTGTTGAACTCTGAGTTCCAGATTATAGATGACTAACAGATGAGCTGTGAAACGATCAATGGCATTAAATACGAGAGTATGTGTATATATGTATGTATGCATGTATGTGTGTGTGTGTGTGTGTATGTATATATATATATATATATGTATGTATGTGTATATATGTATGTATGCATGTATGTGTGTGTGTGTGTGTGTATGTATATATATATATATATATATATGTATGTATATATGTATTTATGTATGTATGTATGTATGTATGTATGTATGTATGTATGTATACACACACACACACACACATATATATGTTATATGTACATTTAAGCAGCTAATATTAATGTACAATTACGACGGGCAGAGGGTTGGTGAAGAACTACTGAGAGATTTCAGCTTCTGTCTGGGCTTTCACTGCCCTTCTACACCTCACTTTCTTCATGTGTTCAATACTTTTCCCTACGTCATTTTATTACACAACTTCTTTTGTAAACTTATTGGGTTTGTGACCAACAAACAGTGAAAATTAAGTCATCAGCACCTTTAGAAATATGTTATCTGAGATATTAATAATCTGTTCAAAACTTCTTAGGCCTACTTTCCTGTACTGAGAAACCAATGTAGCGTTTCTCTTGGCGCTTGGGTGGTGTTGACACAAAGATTCATGGGTAAGCAGAGCAGCAGGGTAATAATGTAATGCAAGGTTCGGCTGATTCTCACTCCTGGCTGTAGAAGCATGAAAGGCATGCGGAGGTTTATGGCCGCCTCCAGCACAGGGGCCGCGTGGAACATTGGAAACAGCTTTGTGGTGGAGAAAACACTGAGATGTGGGAGAGGAGGTGTGTGTGGAAAACTCAGATTAAAGGAAAACAGTTAGGGAATCTTTTATATGAGAGAGGAAGGAGAAGCCTTTTTTTTTTTTAAAGATGTGGCCATAAAGCAAGTCTAGATTGTGTGTACATGCTCCGGTAATGCACAGGTTGGTGGTAGGTGTATTTATTTATTTTTTTTTACATGTGTTTCCACTTCATGTAATGATCCAAGCTTCTTAATTCAATTGAAGCTTCTTTTATCACTTCTTAAGAACTGTACAAAAATGTTTGGGGTCAGTAAGTTTATTTTTCCTTGCAAAAAGGATACAAATTAATTCGTTCATTCATTCATTTTTTCATTGTCTTACTCTCCTAATTTATCAGGGGTAAAGTTCATGCTGACGTTACAGCATATGTTTTACATAGTGGATGCCCTTCTTGCCGCAACCCTCTACTAAGGCCAAGTTAGTTTATCCATGGTTGATGGAGGGTGGGATTGGGTCATGGGCCCTTTGTAATGTTTCTGAGGGCCCCTAAAATCCGTGGGCCCTTAAAATCATCCTAACTTCCCCCCCTAGCGGTGCCCCTGGCTATAGGTGAATTGGGTAAACAACTGGCCGTAGTGTATGTGTGTGTGAATGCAATTGTGTATGGGTGTTTTCCAGTACTGGGTTGCGGCTGGAAGGGCATCCGTTGTGTAAATGAATAGTTTACGGTTCATTCCACTGTGGCGACCCCTAATAAATAAGGGACTAAGCTGAAGGAAAATAAAAAAAAATTATAATGATTATTATTGAGTGGCGCAGTGGGTGGTGCTGTGACCTTGCAGCAAGTAGGTCGTTGGTTTGAGCCTCAGCTGGGTCAGTTGGCATTTCTGTGTGGAGTTTGCCTATTCTCCCCATGTTGGCGTGAGTTTCCTCCGGGTGCTCCGGTTTCCCCCAGAGTCCAAACAAATGTGCTATAGGTGAATTGGGTAAGCTGAACTGTCAATAGTGTGTGAGTGTAAATGAGTGTATGGGTGTTTCCCAGTGCTGGGTTGCAGCTGGAAGGGTATGTGCTGGATTAGTTATCGGTTCATTTCCGCTGTGGTGATTCCTGATTAATAAAGGGACTAAGCCGAAAAGAAAATGAATGAATGAATGATGATGATGATTTATTATTATTATTATTATTCATGGCTTCTAAACATTTTGCATTATCAAATGCTAAACATGTAATACCAAAACGTGAATAACATCTTTTTTTTTTTTTTTTTAGATCAGCTGGACAATTGAGAAGCTCAAGATTCATGAATGAAAGTGAATGTCATCTTTTTTTTTTTACCTGGAGAATATGCTCCTCCGCCATCTGCTGGCTCACCGCTCCTCCCACACCAGGTGAGGCAGTCAGACCCAGGATCTGAGGGATGGGAACTAAAGTTTTGTCCTGCTTCTTCAGCAGCTGGTTCCTATTCTTCTGTTTCAGGTAGCGAATCATGATGTGGTTATACACACCGCCCTTCTTCGTGTGGTGGCACTCATCAATAACCATCAGGGTGAACTCTGTAGGTGTACAGTGGGAATCAGAACTGACCATTAGAATTCATCCAGTTTAGTACTACATACAGGTAAAGTCAAATTATTCACCCTCTTTTGAGATTTTAGTTTTCTGATTTTACCCAAATGATATTTAAGAAAGGAAAGAGTTTTTCCACAGATTTTCCTATAATATTTTTTGTTCTAGAGAAAGTCTGATTTGTTTAATTTCGGCAAGAATAATTTATATAATTTATTTTAAAAAAAAACCATTTTAAGGTCAATATTATTAACCCCATTAAGCGATATTTGTTTTTGATTGTCTATAAAATAAACCACTGTTATACAATGACTTGCCACATTAACCTACACTGTAAAAAATAAATCCGTAAAATTTACGGTAAAATACCGGCAGCTGTGGTTGCCAGTACTTTACCGTTAAAAACACGGTACAAACCGTAGAAGTAATTTCTCATTTTACTGGTAAACTACCGTATTTTATTAATTTATAGAGGTAATATGTCTGTATTTTGAATGACCAACATCTACACATCTTTTGTTACACAGTTAGACACCCTAGCACAGCCACATGCAGGTGGTGATGAGGAAGTTACATAATGAACCAAAGCTCATCACAGTCAACTTTTCCCACAGGCAGAAAAGAGTATGAGCATATAGAAGGTGCTCAGTGTCATTCACACAGCTGCTAAACACCAGTATGGTAACACGCATAAAATTAAAGTCATGAAATAAACATTGTTTATCAACATTAGATGTAACATAAATCTCTAATGTACATAACTGATGGGGAAACAACTAAAAAGATCCACATTAATGTCAACCAAATGCATAAAAAGTGATCTGCCATGCAGGGAATTCTGGGAAAGTCAATTTACGGTTATTCCCCTTATATATTAAGGAAACATAACGTTAACCAGGTTACGGATTTTTACTGTAGCATTTTTACAGTTTTTTTACCGTTGGAATAACGGACGTTTTTTACAGTGTAGCTAAACCTTTAACTGTCACTAAGGCAAGGGAAGTTTCTTTATATAGCACATTTCATACACAGTGGCAATTCAAAGTGCTTTACATAAACAAGAATAAAAAAGACAAGTATAAGAAAATAATAATAAAAAACAATAAAAATGATTAAACGCATAAAACAGATTAAAATGTGTAAAAATAGGTTATAAAAGAATCCAAAAAAAGAAAAGAAAGACACAATAGTGCGATCTGTGGGACGCAGCACAGTGCTCATTTAGTAAAGGCACAGCCAAACAGATGAGTTTTCAGTCTTGATTTAAACATGCCTAATGTTGGAGCACATCTGATCATTTCTGGAAGCTGATTCCAGCAGCGGGGGCGCTGTTAGTAGCTGAAAGCCGATTCACCCTGCTTTGACTGAACTCTTGGAGTTTCTAGTTTATTTGATCCTAAAGATCTGAGTGATCTGTTGGGTTTGTATTCTGTCAGGATATCTGTATTGTATTGAGGTACTAGGCCATTTAGTGATTTATAGACCAGTAATAATACTTTAAAATCTATTCTGAATGTAACTGGAAGCCAGTGTAAAGACCCGAGAACAGGTGTGATGTGCTCTGATTTCCTGGTTCTGGTCAGAATCTTGGCTTCAGCATTTAAGCTGTATTCTAGTATCTTGAAAAATATCTGGTCAAATATTATGTTCTGTCATTCAAGGTTATTATAGTTAACGAGAGCTAAACTTAAAAAAACATTTTCGTTCACTGAAATAAAAATAAAAACAAGGGTTTCAAATAAAGAGAACTAACTAAATGGTATTGTGTACGTACAAAACTAACCGAAACTAACAAACACATCTTTCGTTTTCGTCTTGGTAAATGTATTTAATAGGCCTACTCCAGGGCTATTCAATTGGCGGCCCGTGGGCCAGACAAAAATCCAACACAAAATCTTGTTTTTTCATTTTTTTTGTGTTTTTTTTTTTTAATATTTCTTAATTTTCCTATTTTTTTGTTTAAAATAGATATGGAGTGGACGGAAGATACCCTGATTATAAAATAACTTTATTCATTCATTCATTTTCTTTTCGGCTTAGTCCCTTTATTAATCTGGGGTCGCCACAGCGGAATGAACCCCCAGCTTATCCAGCATATGTTTTTACACAGCAGATGTCCTTCCAGCTGCAACCCATCTCTGGAAAAAATCCATACACACTCATTTACACTCGTACACTACAGACAATTTAGCTTACCCAATTCACCTACAGCGCATGTCTTTGGACAGTGGGGGAAACCGATGCTTCCAGTGGAAACCCACGCGAACGCAAAGAGAACATCGAAAATTCCACACAGAAATGCCAACTGACCCAGCCAAGGCTCAAACCAGCGACCTATATATAAAAAAATCACCTTAGAAAAAAAGGTAAATTTATTTATTTTTTTGCGTCAAAACCAGCTAAATTAATGTATGTTTTTTTGAAAAACCTCTAAATCCAGACAAGACAGTGTAACTAGTTGAAAATCACTAAAGATGCAATTAGAAATAATTTTATCAAACAATAAACACCTAAAATTAACAATGTATAAATCTGTCAAGAAAGTTGGCAGTTCATCCCGCTGTGGTAACCCCTGATAAACCAGGGACTAAGCAAAGGAAAATAAGTGAATGAAATCTGTCAAGTGCAATAATCAATAACATTAAAATTGACTTAAAAATGGATTGATTAAATCTTAATCTGTTTAAAATTGATTAATTAGATCTTAATTTGTTGTCATTTCTGATATTTGGGATTTAGATTTAAAGTTAGAGCACTGTAATAATTGTAAACTAAGCTTGGTAGATTCAAATAATGTAGTGTAAAACATTGTGAAAAATCAATATCTGTGCATTGTCTGTAAATATAAAAAGCTTATCAGATGTATAGGTATTCTGAAGTAATATAAATAATGTTGAGATTTACACATAATATATATCTTTTATTTAGAAAATAGCTTAAATTAGCAAATAAAACACAAGGTAGGCCTACAAGCCAAAGGGGATGTCTCTCAGACAATTTAAAAAGCTGTCATTCATTCATTCTCACTATACTTAAAATGTCTCTTTTTCGTCTCTTGTTTATCCTCATGGCATCCACGTGGGATGAAAGAACAACATCTTAATTCTGTCTTTCATGAAACGCAGTTGCCGTTTAATGAATAGTAAATCGGACTCATTCAAAGTAGCGTCGCTGCACAAAGAAACATTATGAATGCAACTTACACCTCCGATTGTACAGTGTGTTTTCTTTTTCTTTTAATGCACAGTCTTTTGAGGTAAAGGGATGTTTTTCATTTGCCATTCACTGACAGTCGGACAGGCTCATCCAGTTCATCAAACTCTGTCTTTTAAAATCCAAACCGGATGCGGAATAAAACAGTCTCCTCATAAAAGCTGGCATATCAGTGTGCTGCTACATTGAAAACATATGATTCGATTCATGTCTTCTGATTGGTTCTCGGAATATAGCGGCTTTTGCTGTCAAAGGCAAGTGGCATTTAGCTGCCTTTGCCAACAAACTGTTTTTTTCTGAATGCGCTGACATTGCGATTTCGATGATTTGAATATTTGAAATATTATTATCTTGTTTTTGGCGGACATGGCATTTAGCAGCAACTATTCAGATATATATTAGCGCTGTCAAAATTAATGCGTTAACGCATGCGATTAATTTGAAATATTTAACACGTAAAAAAAAATTCATGCAATTAACGCAGTTAGTTTTTTTTTCCTGTTGTGGTCAACGTGTGTTTACTATGCAAAGAAATAAGAATATGACCAAGGAAGCACTTTTTGAAAGCAAGTTTCAGTATAAATCAATTAATGTCGCATCACCAGGCTCTCCAGCGTTTCCTCCAGAGTTTCATGGAATTTCGGGTGTTTCACTTTTAACTTTCGACTTTTGTTTTAATGGAATTTGATACCGCATGGCGAACGGAAAGAAAAACCTCTGCATGGTCCTTTAATTTAATCAAAAATTGCTGCTTACATAGTCGACACTTAAGAGTATTATCTTAATCATATTAAAATCGGAGTATTGGTGTCTTATGTACATGTACTCAGAAAGTGCCAGATGAAGTCGCACGCTGTCAAAGACAGCGCTACCTCTGCCTTTCAGCATGCACCCTCCAATGTTACATTTAGTTTGACGTGTTTCCCCCTTTAACGCAACTTTTGTAAAATGTCTGCTTCTCATTGTTGTATCAGATTTCTTATGAAATACAGCCATACTTTAGAACGCTTAGTTTAAACAAATTTGATGAACGTGATCATGCGTGTTAAATCTGAAGGGAGTCACTCCGGCTGTGCTGTCCTGCGCGTGTTGTGTGTGTGTGTCTGTCTGTCTGTCTGTCTGTCTGTCTGTCTGTCTGTCTGTCTGTCTGTCTGTGCGTGCAAATAAACCTGCCTCAACGTCTTTGTCCGTAGCCACTAAATCAAAATTGCGTTGCACTCTCTGCTCACATCATTCAAAAGAAAAGGTCCACATTGTCCCCTGATAATGTCAACAGACATTGGTCTTAGCAACTGGCTGAATGTAAAGGAGGACTGAGTAAAATTGTTTCTACTTTATAATTAATGTTTTCAACTCACAGCAATACAACTTTTCAATGAGTACAATTGTTTGTATTCAATACTTTATTATTATAATTTTCCATATCTGCAATGCCTGTATTTTGGCATTTTTTTGCAGTCCACTTAGAATCCAAGTTGGAAATATTTTTTTCTTTATTGGCATTGATTGTTTTGAAATTCAAATGTCATTAATATGCCTGTGTTTTAATTTCTGTAATAAATATGTCTGTCAAGCCAGGATCTTGATGGTTTATTGTGGGTTTGTTGTTTACATGAAGAAATCTGTGTTACAAGTTAAACAAAAATTCTAATAAACAATTATAATTTGAATTTAAATAGTTTTTGTCTTGCGTTTACATTAATTTCACATTTTTATAGCCAAAATTACAAGTTTCAGTCTTTTAAATGTGATTAATCGAGATTAATTTTAATTTTTATTTTTTTTGACCTTTAAGAATACAGCATTGAAATCAATGTTGTATGGATCTTGTTTGGAAGACATGGGATTGAGTACTATAAGTCATCCCAGTGTTTATTTTTTGGGTCACTTTTATTGCTATTACTTGCATAACAATCAGAATCTGATGTTCAAGACAGCACTGTACTGTGTATATGAAACATGTTGATAATGCATCAACCGTGTATGCAAATAGCAAAAACTCCCGGTCACTTTTTTTCTTCTTGCATGTGTTTCTAATCAACAAAGGCGGGTGCTGTAAACCTCCAGTCCACTCACTCTCAGCGGCTCAGTTTACAGTCGCTTTCAGCAGTCTCTGGGGATGGGAAAAAGTCTGAATTTCACACACTGACAGAGAGGTGGTGGGTGATGGGGCCTCGTTTTACAAATCAGACTTTAAAGGTGTTGCCTGTTTGGCCCCCGAGGGCTGGAATGGGAAATGCAATGGAGCTCAAACTCAAAAAATAAAAATGACAGCAAATCTCCACAGAATTTGATCAGCCAGACGTGTGGCCCACGAACCAAAAAAAAAAAAAAATCAAATAATAAAGGGTTTAAGAGTAAAATGAGTGGGATATAAAAACAACAAACAGCATATGCCACAGAGAAGGGTGCCAAAGAGACTCGCAGGAGAGCTAAACCTGCCAGCAAAGACTGATGGGGAAAAAACACTGTCACATGAAACCTCAGAGGAGGAGCTCTGGTCTCCTTTCAACATCTTCCAGAAGGCCAAGCCATTTAACTGGACCTGCCATATTTTTTCTTCTGGAGAAAGCCTTTTTTTCTTATTTTTCTTTTTTCTTTTAGTGTGGCTGGATTAAAATAAATAAACTGCTAAGATCAATATTGGTAAGAAATGTGCAACTTCAAATCAGAAAAAGTGACAGTATGGAAAACGCAAATGACTTGTGTTTCATTGCAGACAATACGAACAAAATATTTCATGTTTAGTCTGGTCAGCTTCATTTCATTTGTAAATATACATCCTTTCCTGTCATTCAGACCTGCAACACATTCCAAATAAAGTTGGGACAGGAGCAGTTTAGGGTTAGCAATCAGGTACACTGGTTAAATAATGATGTGATGTGAAACAGGTGATGTCAACAGGTGATTGTAATTATAATTTGGTAGAAAAGCAGAAAGGTCTTGTCCTTTAGGAGCAAAAATGTGCTGAGGATCGCCAGCAAATACATGAGAAAACTATTGGAATGTTTAAAAACAATGTTCCCCAAAGAAAGATAGGAAGACATTTGGATATTTCACCTTCAACAGTGCAGAACATCATTGAAATTCCTCCAGATTCCTTGAATCTTTTAGTGCGTAAAGGACAAGGGCTCCAGCCTAAGCTCAACAACAGTAATCTTCAAACCTTCAGGCAGCACTGCATCAAGAATCCTCATTCATCTATAAACGATATCACCACAGGAATACTT
This sequence comes from Danio rerio, assembly GCF_052040795.2. Lineage (NCBI taxonomy): Eukaryota > Metazoa > Chordata > Actinopteri > Cypriniformes > Danionidae > Danio > Danio rerio. The sequence goes on along the minus strand of NC_141029.1, from coordinate 53,305,377 downwards.
TGGCAAACCTTTGTCAAGTACCACAATACATAGTTACGTCCATGAATGCCAGTGAAAACTGTATTAGAAGTCTGCAATAAATTTTCGAATAAATCGCGGGAGCGGTCGGTAACAGGTTTAATTTGGGACGGGAGCGGGCTGTCTAGCAATATTGCGGATATTGCTATGCGAATGAGAGAGAGAGAGAGGGAGAGAGAGAGCTTTCCCAGATAGCAAAATGCACTCGGGCCAGTTCCGGCTAGATTCTTGTCTGCCAGAGACTTACCACTCAGTCCGGCTCCGGCTGCCGGACTCCGGATGCTTGTGGACTCACTGCCCGATTCCGGCCCGAATCAGCCCGTAATGTGCGCTGCGGCCCGGAGCTGGCGCGACTCAGTACCTTTATATAAAACCTTTTGGTATTACATTTGTACTTGATACATGGTATTACAAGCCTTTGAGTTGATATAACAGCAAACGCCTGTGTTTCTGCTTGGTGCTTGTGTGTGTGTTAGTGCGCGCACGCGCGTATGAGAGAGAGAGAGAGCTTTGTCAGTGTGTGTTTGCTTGGTGCTGTGTGTGTGTTTATACAGACAGCTTGGCTGTCTGGACTGTATAGCTGGGGGATTTTCGGTTTTGTTCTCCCCCGCTCTTTAGCGGGATCGGGCGCGGCGGGCAGAAAACGGTGTGGGTCGGGCAGCGGGACAATAAATTCTTAATATAAGTGGGAGCGTTCGGGTTTGGGCTAAAACCTGGCGGGTGCGGGCGGGAGCGGGATTCAAAATGTAGTCCCGCGCAGATCTCTAAACTGTACTGTGCCACAAGTAAGCCCTATGTTAACAGTGTCCAGAAGCGTTGTCAACTTCTCTGGTTTCTGAGGCATCTGGGATGGATCATCACACAGTGGAAACGTGTACTGTGGTCAGATGAATCAGTATGTCAGGTATTTTTCAGAGAAATGGACGCTGTGTGCTCTAAACTAAAGAAGAAAAGGATCATCCAGACTATTACAGGCAACAAGTCCAAAAGCCAGTCTCTGTCATGGTATGGGGTTGTGTCAGTGCCTTTGGCAAAGGTAACTTGCACTTCTGTGATGCACCATTAATGCTGAAAAGCACATAGAGATTTTGGAGCACTGTATGCTGAATTTTTTTCCAGGGACACCCATTTATATTTTAACAAGACCATACAAAACCACATTCTGCACACATTACAGTCCTGGCTGTGGAGGAAGAGGACTGCCCGCCTGCAGTCCTGACCTGTCTACAATAAAGAATGTGTGATGCAATTAGAAGTGCACTGTTCTGGAAATGTGAGCGTATCAGCTCAAATTTAATTTTATAATGCATCATATTTGCATATTTACACAAAACTTCAGGAAAAAAGCAATATAAAGCTGTTGTCTTAAGTTGGGAAAAATATGGTGACAACTATGAGAATTACGTTTTACCACTTGCAAACAGACAGTTCAGCCAAAAATCAAGATTGGACTTCAAATAAAGGATCATACACAGTTTTACTACTAAAATGTTATGGCTTTTCAAGGACTTTCAAGTAAATTTTCATGTACTACCATTTCATGTAATGCACAGGTGTCAAACTTAGTTCGTGGAGGGACTCATCTCTGCACAGTTTAGTTCCAGCCTTAATTAAACACACCTGATCAAACGTATTAAGTCCTTCAGGCTTGTTTCAAACCTACAGGTAAGTGTGTTGAAGCAGGGTTGGGACTAAACTGCAGAGCTGCGGCCCTCCACAAACTGAGTTTGACACCCCTGATGCAATATCTATGTATACATGGTAAATACTAAGAAAAGCAATGCACGTTCAAATTTACTACAGCGTTTCATAAAACATGCAACAGTTTTTTTGTTTAAATTTATTTTATATCTATGTAATATAATTTATATAATGCTTACACTGCGCTAATAATGTAAGAGCATGTTTTTGGCCAATGACAGAAAAGAAAGAGTTAAAGACAACTAACCTCAACTAACCTACATTCAAGTGTACAGATAAGTGTTAAACTAATTTACATGACTTTTTCAAAACTTTGTGGGTTTCTCTGTTTTTTCCAAAACTTTTCCAGGACTGGAAAACGGCAGGTCAAAATTCCAGGTTTTCCATGACCGTATGAACCCTGTCAAATGATTCGCTTTAATGCTTAAACTCTCGGGAGTGGAGGGAAAATGTGACTTACGTGATAATTCGATCCCATCCTCGTCGCCGTTTTTGGCTTTGGCTAAAGAGTTTTCCAGAATCTGCGCCGTGCAGATGATGATGTCATTTTTCTCGATGATTTGTGGGAAGGAGATTTTGAGCTGTGAGGCACCGCTGACCCGCTCCACTGAGTATTGGTGCTTTAAAAACCTCCCGAACTCGGCCTTGTAATGCTGCTCAACCAGCGGGACCTGGACAGAAGTGTATTTGTCTTTTTAAAGGGGTAGTTCACACAACAATTTAAAAACTGACTTACTATTTATTCTCCCTGCAAGTTGTTTTAGTTACAACTGTTGAACACTAAACCTGTAATCATTGACTTCCTTAGTAGGATAAACAAATACTATGGAAGTTAATGGTTACAGATTTCCAACATTCCTAAAAATGTATTCAGGTGTTCAACAGAAGCTAGAAGGTTTGAAACAAGTAAAGGGTGAATAAATGATGACAGAATTTACATTTTTTTGGTGAACTATTTCTTTAAGTTAATATTTCTTTGAGTTTTCTGAATGCTTTCACTGCCACGCAGATGATACTCAATTCACCCTAATGTTTACGTTCATAATATTTATATTATTTGCTCATTAATAACCTTATGTGGAACTCTGAATCTGTGTCTCATTTCGGAGTAGGCTACTGTCCACCAGAGGTCCCATCTCGGTCACGGACACATACTTTAAGAGCATTTCTGACTGAATTAATCAAATACGCTGTTTTCCACCAAGGCAACCCGGTGTGCTGAAAAATAATTGGCTAAACTGGCATTGGGCAGGTTAAATGACTAAAACAACGACAGCCGTTCTGGCACGTAACACACATTTTTAAAGCAGAATATCTTCAGCAATGTTTTCCAGATAAACAAGAATGTTCACTCAGCATGTTTCTTAAATATCTGCAAACATATACTATGGTATTTATACGCTTTGCAAGAGTCAAACACTTACAGCACCTTTAAGGGTGCTTTCACATCTGTAGTTCGCTTCATTTGGTCCGGACCAAGAGTAATAACTGATACATTGCTGCATTTTCTACCGTCTTTGGTGTCGTTTTCACACCACACTGCTGGCTTTGGTCCGAACCAGTTGAAACGAACCAAAATGCAGTCATCTGACAAAATCCACATCTCTCATTGGCCAGATGTTGTTGAACATATTTCCTAAACTGCTTATTGATTGGTCAGAATTCATGTGCGGGAAAATGCCAATGAACTCCCGCAAGTAAACAAAACCTTTTACTCTGGAGGGACGACTGCGCTGCTGATTGTATCCCTGCTTTAGACAAACTATACATTACGAAAATGAAGCGCAGCTGTGGCTGGAAAACAGTGTTTAATGCGTCGCTCATTACTTCAGGAGGAGGCGTGAATTAATTTAGCTAGACTGTGACATGGTCATCTTGCGTAAATATTACCAACGATCCATCAGGTAATGTTTTCCCCTCTCTCTCTCTGTTGGTAAAGCGCTGTAAACAAATATTTTTCCTCCATATCCCATAATGCACAGCGCATCGACCTACGGCAGCTGAATTTGTCCAAAACGCGCAGTACTTTTTGCGGTTGGACCTGTTTTTGTACGGATCATATTCTCACCACAAACAAACCGCTCCAGGGTTCGTTTGAAAGCGTATCGAGACCACCTCTTCAAGCAGGTCTCGGTACGCTTATTTGGTCTGCTTTTGGTGCGCACTCGAGTACGATTGCTGCATTCACAGCAGGGTAAACGAACTCTAGTGCGATTCAATCGAACTAAATAAGGCAGGTGTGAAAGCACTCTAAGTTAACTTTTTACAAATTTTAACAAAGTTAAGTGGATTTAACATAAAACAATTAAGTTGTTGCAAAAAAAAAACACTTAAGAATTGTGTTTCAGCTTATTTTATATAAGTAGTTTGAACAAACAGAAACATCCTTTTTTATTGTAAATAAGGTGGTTTCTAAAGTTCTCTACATGGCATTTTTTGTAATTTTTTATTTATTTATTTCGTCTGTTGTTTCTCCACAGGACACTAGCGTTTAGAGAAAACCTGAGGTGCTGAGCTGAAGGTTTGCACCACATGTTTGCTGATGTGGATGTCTTAACAAGGTTGGTAAAGTTTTGCATTTCAAGACATGATTCAGCAGGACAGAAAGTCTCTGCTGCTTCAGCAAACCCTCAAATCATCATCTCATATCTGCTTTCTTTTGCAGACACAAAATGTGTTGATCTATTCAAACATATTAATAGGAAGAGATTCATTTTATTGCTCTAAAGTTGTTCCTTCTTACACATCAGAAGAGTCCTCAGCAGAGTTTCATGTTAATATCAATAAGCAAAAATATATTTGTTCAACATGTAAGTTTAAAGTGTGAGGAATCATTTGAGAAAGCGGGATAGAGTCATGGATGGATGACGTCAAACTTTGGGCATTTTTCTTCTGTGTTTGGCACGTCTTCATTGTCGTTTAGTGTAACATGACAGCTTTGATCTTACAGTCTGCCATGGATGCCATGTTTGTGTAGTCTGATATGCTACAGTCATTTAGGATTGTAAAAAAAAACAGTGTGAGCCAGCTTTAATGTACATGTTGGTGATATTCATCATTTACACTGAGCAGAAGAACTGCTGAGAGATTTCAGCTGCTGTCTGGGCTTTCACTGCCTTTCTACACCTCCCTTTCTTCATGTGTTCAACACTTTTTCCCTGCGTCACTTCATTTTATTACACATAACTTCATTTGTAAAATATTAGTATTCTTTGGTTGTTACCAACATCCAGGGAAAATGTCAAGTCAACATTGCCTTTAGAAGTAGGTTCTCTGAGAAAAATCTAAGAAAATTATTCCCACTGTATATAGCTCAGAAAAACTAAATATTGCAATGTCAGTTTTTCCAATATCATGCAGCCATAAGTCTAATCTAATCAATTTTTTTTTGTAAATGGCAAATTCTTCTTCTTCTTTGTGTGTGTGTGTGTGCGCGTGCGTGGAAGATGGATGTCAGTGCACCACCTTGTTGACCAGGACGACCACTTTCCCCTTCTGCCCCATCCGCTGCTTCCTCTCCAAATGCTCTTTGGTGATAAACACTGCGACCCTGGTCTTCCCGGATCCGGTGGGCAGGCAGACAATGATGTTCTTCTCCTCCAGAGCAGGTCTGGCCACCTCCATCTGATAGTCCCGCAGTTTAATTTCCCTCTTACTTGCTAAGAGAGAAAAAGAGAGATGGAAAGACATGGTGATCCTCCAGTGAGCGTATGTGATTGGCTTCAGCATCAGTGCAGAGGAGGTAGTGTGTGTTAAGTTGAAACCAAAATTATTACCCCTCTTGTGAATTTTGTATTCTTTTTTAAATTTTTCCCAAATGATGTTTAACAATGTTCACAGTATGTCTGATAATATTCTTTCTTCTGGAAAAGTCTTATTTGTTTTTTTCGGCTAGAATAAAAGCAGTTTAAAATTTTTAAAATCATTTTAAGGTTAAAATTATTAGCCCCTTAAAGCTAAATTGATCGTCTACAGAACAAACCATCGCTCTATAATTCATTCATTCATTTTCTCGTCAGCTTAGTCCTTTTATTAATCCGGGGTCGACACAGCAGAATGAACCACCAACTTATCCAGCAAGACTTTTAAGCGGCGGATGCCCTTCCAGCCCCAATCCATCTCTGGGAAATTGTTATAAAATGATTTGACTAATTACCCTAACCTGCCCAGCTAACCTAATTAACCTAGTTAAGCCTTTAAATGTCACTTTAAGCTGAGTATCTTGAAAAATATCAAGTTAAATATCAGGTCATAGAATCTGTCATCATGGCAAAAATAAAACAAATCAGTTACTACAAATTACAAGTAAAAAAAAAAAAAACAATAGATGCGTCCCAAATCGCATACTTATGCACTATTCTACGGCGTTTTGTAGTATAAATAGTGTAAGTAGTGTGTTCACACTGAAAACTCTAAAAATAATAAGTGCACTTTAATTACCCGGATGATGCACTCATTCAGCTGCTAAAATGAAGTGTGTAATGATGGACACTTCACGCACTCAACGACCGCAGGTTTGCTTACGTAGCGGAAGGGGCGGAGCTTTCGGACGCACATGTTGAATAACTTTATTTATTTTGGATGTTGAACGCAAAATTCTCCTACGAGAGTGATTATAGCGCCTCCCGATGGTGAATGCGGTTATACTCACGGCAGGTATTATTTGATAATTCGGTCGTTTATTTCACTGATTTTGCAACCGTCAAACGTCATCAGGGAAACGGTTTGAATTTCTGCTTAGTAAAAAAACAGTGTGCCATTTGGGACAACACTACATACATATACTATCCTGTTGAGTGTGTAAGTGCATTAGTGTATAGTGTGCCATTTGGGACGCAGCTTGTTATGTTTAGAAATGTGTTGAAGAAATCTTCTCAGGAAATGGGGAAGTAATATACTGAGGGGCTAATAATTCATCTGTGTGTGTGTGTGTGTGTGTGACTTTCGGTGGGGCAGACGGAGGTTTAATTAATGCAATTAAAGCTGTGTTTTCTTTATCTCCTGCTAGTTAGAATAACATTGGTGTTTTATGGACTCTCTAAAGCTCATGCAGAATGTCTGTAAGCGCGTACTCACACTATGCACAGTTGCCTTGAACTGGTCCAAAGCATGCTTGTCCCCCCTTCCGTCTCCCCCGACGGCCCGCACTCACATTACATTTGGGCCTGGGCACGCTTAAGTCATCGACGCTTTGTGTTCAGTAAGCACTTTCACTCAGCACAGTGGAGATATCTTAAGTTATATCGGTTTAAGTCGTTTGATATGCGGTGACACCCTGTCAAATATTTCACCAAACAGATCAGCCACTTTTGACGCTCATAAACAATCATTAAGTCCTCATGCTGCAGGTATTTTTAGGTTTGCTGAAGGTGCAGATGTGGTGCAGTGAGCGGTTTGCGTCTTAAATAACCTACGACAGTTTGCGTTCATTAAACAGTAAGAATGATTAATAATCCATATGAAATAGTCCCTTAAAAGTCATGTCGTGTCTTCAGTTTTGGGCTCTGGCGCATTTTACACTCACACACAAGCCTACCGCGCCTGAGCCCGAGAACCGCGTTCTGGCACACTTCTTCCAACCGGGCCAGGGCCGGCCAAGTGAACCATGCCTGAGCCCGATTCAGAGCACTCACACTTCTCAAACGATCCAGGAAACGGGCCTGGGCACGGTTTGGATAGCATAGTGTGAGTACGCCCTAAGACACAAAACCTCTGACGAACATGTAGAAATCATAAAAACCTCCCACTTCCCTGCTGAAAAATCCAGCTTAAACCAGCCTAGGCTGGTTGGCTGGTTTTAGCTGGTCAACCAGGCTGGTTTTAGAGGGTCAAGCTGGTTTTTGCTGGATTTAGCTGGTCATTTTCCAGCCTGACCAGCTAAGACCAGGCTGGAAATGGCTGGAAACCAGCCTGGAAATGGCCAAAACCCCTCTAAAACCAGCCTGGTCGACCAGCTAAAACCAGCCAACCAGCCTAGGCTGGTTTAAGCTGGATTTTTTAGCAGGGTTTATATTAAGGGGCCATAACTAATATGCACTTACACTGAAATTGGTCATTAGTTACAATTAGGGCCAGACAGAATCTGCAGACAATTTTTTGCAATTTCTGGGGAGAATTTCGTTGAAAATCTGTGGAGTTATGAAGAATGATTTTGGTATCGTAACTAAAACCTTAATATATGAAATAAAAAATAATAGCTTTTTAACTTTTATTTAATTTATACAATGCAAATCTCTCTAGATCCAGTTGATTTGGTAAACAAAGCAAGTCTCTTATATAATATGTCTACTTAAATGACAAAAAATATTACTGTACAAACTGTATTGTAAATAAATCATATACATATTTTCATATTAGACAATAAATATACTGAAATGGCGATGCAGTGGTGCTGTAGGTAGTGCTGTCGCCTCACAGCAAGAAGGTCGCTGGTTCGAGCCTCGGCTCAGTAAGCGTTTGTGTGTGGAGTTTGCATGTTCTCCCTGCGTTCGCGTGGGTTTCCTCCAGGAGCTCCGGTTTCCCCCACAGTCCAAAGACATGCGGTACAGGTGAATTGGGCAGGCTAAATTGTCCGTATGAGTGTGTGTGTGTGAATGTGTGTGTGAATGTTTCCCAGAGATGGTTTGCGGCTGGAAGGGCATCCGCTGCGTAAAAAAGTGCTGGATAAGTTGCCGGTTCATTCTGCTGTGGCGACCCCGGATTAATAAAGGGACTAAACCAACAAGAAAATGAATGAATGAATTATACTGAAATTTAAAAATTGAATGAATTTAAATTTACACACATTTACCCAAGTAAATAAAGAGAATCAATGACATGCACGCAGATTCCGTGTGGGCCTGGTTACAGTACCTATTGTGTAAATACATGTTTTACATAGTGCTTTTGCATTTTTTTAATTTATTCTAACAGAGATTTCCTCAGGATTTGCCGATTATCCTGTGTTATTGTACAGGGTGGGCCATTTATATGGATAAACTTTAATAAAATGGGAATGGTTGGTGATATTAACGTCCTGTTTGTGGCACATTAGTATATGTGAGGGGGAAAACTTTTCAAGTTTTCTTTTTAACGTAACTTTAATCTTTCATGAGTTATTTACAAGTTTCTGACCACTTGTAAAAGGTGTTCAATGTGCTGCCATTGTGTTGGATTGTCAATGCAGCCCTATTCTCCCTCTCTTCACACACTGCTAGCAACACCACAGGAGAAATGCCAGCACAGGCTTCCAGTATACGTAGCTTCAGGTGCTGCACATCTTGTATCCTCATTTCTAAACGTAATACTTCTACAAACGTATCTCTAATGACTGATTTATTTTATCTTTGTCATGATGACAGTAAATAATATTTTACTAGATTTTTTAAGACACTTCTATACAGCTTAAAGTGACGTTTAAAGGCTTAAGTAGGTTAATTAGGTTAGGCAGGTTAGGGTAATTAGGCATGTTATTGTATAACAGTAGTTTGTTCTGTAAACTATCGAAAAAAAATAGCTTAAAGGGGCTAATAATTTTGTCCTTAAAATGGTGTTTAAAAAATTAAAAACTGCTTTTATTCTAGCTGTAATAAAACAAATAAGACTTTCTCCAGAAGAAAAAATATTATCAGGCATACTGTGAACATTTCCTTGCTCTGTTCAACATCATTTGGGAAATATGTAAAAAAGAAATCAAAGGGGGGCGAATAATTCTGACTTCAACTGTATAACGTATCCACTATAAATGATGGGTTGTAATTTTGGGCAAAACCAAGCCAGTGGGTTAAAATTTTAAATTAATTGAAACAAATTAACCCATAATATGGGTTTGTCCATATTTAACCCACTGTTGGGTTAACACCACCTAACATTTTATAGTGTATGCACACAAAATGTATTAATTTATTTGAATTATTATTTTTTGTTAGCATATTTATACACATTTAGCATATTTACTTACTCCCAGGGCCATTTGAAGTTTGATATTTAGCCGCACCATATATGGGTTGTTAAACCCAAAGCTGGAGGACCAGGACATACACACATACACTACGGACAATTTAGCTTACACAGTTTACCTACAGCACATGTGTTTGGACTTTAGGGGAAATCGGAGCACCCGGAGGAAACCCACGCCAACATGGGGAGAACATGCAAACTCCACACAGCCGGGGCTCAAACCAGCATCCTTCTTGCTGTGAGGTGACAATGCTACCTCCTGCACTACCTTGTCGCCCATAGCATATTTAATGTGATCTTATTTGACATATTTCTCTGTCTGTATGCAATTATAATTAATTTATTTTAGGATTTTCAATATAATAATCATTAAAATAAAACATAAAATAATTACAAATAAATTAATCAGTAATAAATAATACATATATACAGATAAAAACTTTTCATTCCACATTTTCTTGGCTTTATGGGATGAAATGCAACCTGGATGTGTCATGTAAACATTATTTTTTAATAGCCTGTAGCTCTTGGTGGTATTTAGACTGATCGAATGAATTAAAGTGGAAATTCCACACTATCCAAACACCGAAATCTCACTCAGGTCTGTGTGTGTCCAGTTACACATCTGCACGTGGTTTGCAGAGAAAGGCAGAATTCAAACAGGGTTAAACAAAGAAAGAGTCTGCTGGGTCTGGAGGAGCAATTACCCCAAACAGCAGATCCCTGTGCTTCATTTCGACCTCTTTGCCAATATTAAACATTTGTTTATTCTGCCCGCATTATCTGTCCAGTTTTTAATTTAGCTGCAAGTTTAGGTTTCCAGCAGTTTGCAGTTGCAGTGCTTTCCCTGCCAGCGTCTGCTCTGATTATTTCAGTATGTGAACTGCAATAGCTGAAGTCCTCATGTAGCAACTTGTAATGTTTCCTGTTCTTTTTTTTTTCTTTTTAAGGGTAACATAGAGAATATATACAGTCGAGGTCAGAATTATGAGCCCCCCTGAATTATTAGCCCCTTGTTTCTTTTTTTTCCCCAATTTCTGTTTAACGGGGAGAAGATTGTTTTAACACATTTCTTATCATAATAGTTTTAATAACTCATCTCTAATAACTGATTTAATTTATCTTTGCCATGATGACAGTAAATAATAAAAAAATAAAACAAATAAGACTCTCCAGAAGAAAATATATTATCAGACATACTCTGAAAAATTGCCTTGCTCTGTTAAACATCATTTGCGAAATATTTACAAAAGAAAACAAAAATTCAATGGGGGCTAATAATTCTGACTTCAACTATATATATATATATATATATATATATATATATATATATATATATATATATATATATATATATATATATATGTATGTATGTATATATATATATATATATATATATATATATATATGTATGTATGTATATATATATATATATATATATATATATATATATATATATATATATGTATGTATATATATGTATATATATATATATATATATATATATATATATATATATATATATATATATATATATATATATATATATATATGTATATATATATGTATGTATATATATATATATATATATGTATATATATATATATGTATATATATATATATATATATATATATATATATATATATATATGTATATATATATATATATGTATATATATATATATATATATATATATATATATATATGTATATATATATATATATATATATGTATATATATATGTATATATGTATATGTATATATATATATATAAATATATATATATATATATATATATATATATATATATATATATATATATATATATATATATATATATATATATATATACATATATATAAGTTATACTGTATCTTACATTATTTTACATAATGACATGGCTATCTTCAATTATTGCACAAGTATTATTTTACTTAAAATTGCAGAATGTAGATAAGTGCGTATATAAAACAAAATCGATAACGAAGGAAATCTAATAAAAATCAGTGAAATTAGAAATATTTATGTGTAATTATTATATAAACTTCTCTCCAAGATGACCTTTGTTTTTATAATAACTAAGCTCTTTCTCAAAAAATTCTCATTACTGAACATAATATTTTAATGACTCACTTCTAACATCTCATGGCAGTAAATAATATTTGACTAGATATTTTTCAAGACACTTCTATACAGCTTAAAGTGACATTTAAAGGCTTAACTAGGTTAATTGGGTTAACTAGGCAGGTTAAGGTAATTAGGCAAGTTATTGTATAATGATGATTTGTTCTGTAGACTATCAGGAAAAAGTTAGTCTAAAGTAGCTAATAATATTGACCTAAAAATGTTTTTAAAAAAATTAAAAACTGCTTTTATTCTAGCCGAAATAAGAGAAAAGACTTTCTCCAGAGGAAAAAATATTATCAGACTATATTATCAATTATTAATTGTATTTATTTATTTATTTTATTTTGGGTTATATTTATTTTTATTACGTATTTGTTATTTATTTATTTTTATTTATTATTTTTTGTTATAATTTTTATTAAAATTTTTATCAATTTATTTATTTTTTATTTGTTATTCATGTATTTATTTGTTTTTATTTTATTTTATTTATTTATTTTTTTCTGGCTACAGAACAAACTATTTTTATCCAATGACTTGCCTAATTAACCTAAATATAATAACCTAACTATTTTTTTTAAATATTTTTTTTTTTTTTTGTGCTGTATTGGCAATTATTTTGTACTATTCATTCAAGTATTTTCAGTGTAAGTGTGTTTGTCAATCAAATATTGTGGAAAAAAGCAAACCCTTGTGATAATTGAAGATACATTGGTCTCTGATTTAATAAAAATCTGAAAGAATTACATTTGTATAAGAATATAAAAACATTCACCACAGACAAAAGCTGAAAACTTTACAAACTGACCTCAAGACTGAAAGCACTGCATTCATCAGTGCATATACTCAATAATATATAATAGTCTAACTTCACTTTCTCTTGCCAAATCCATCTGATAGTTCTGAACATCTACTGAACTCCATGCATCCTTTATTTTTCATTTTTATCTACAGACTCCCTCATTTATATGCTTTTGAAAGACACGCAAGCACTTGGAAAGCGGCATTTTAATGGCAGAGCTTGAACTATATCATCATTCATCAACAACATACTATAGTGAGGCAAAATTAATAAGCGACCCCCATACAAAACTATGATAAATAGCAAGAGGAATGCACTACATTGTGAATCATTTGAATTTATCAGTCAGTATGAAGTCAAGCTTGCAGACTTTCCAACCTGACTGTCTGATTTATGAAACGGCTTTTAGTTTATTAATTCATTACACGAGGAGGAAACAAGCACGCAACAAATCAGATTCCCCAGAGTGAAATATCTTTGCTCAAAGGAGTTGATGGATTAATGGATTTCTCAGTTGTGTTCTGAAATTATTCAAGGTTTTGTCTGAGATGTTTCTACTTAAAGGGGTAGATCATCCAAAAATGAAAACTGTCATCATTTATTCGCACTTTGAGTTTCTTTAATCTGTTGAACACAAAAGCAGACATTTTGAAGAATGCTGGAAACCTACCATTGACTTTCATAGGAAAAATAAATACCATTGATGTTAAGGGTTACAGGCTTTCTACTTTCTTCAAAATAACTTCTTTTGTGTTTAGTAGAATAAAGAAACTTAAACAGAAGCACTTGAGGATGAGTAAAAACAGTACTGCAGGAAACTTTTGGTTTTAACAAACAGAACTTGTAAGCTGTAATTTCATTTAAAAAATTAAATGAAATGATCAGCTGAATAAAAGTAAGAAAAGTAAAATATTCAGTAGTCAAAAACTCCTGTTGCTAATAACGCTAAATGTAGAAATCTAACATTGTTATTATTACAATCTAGGGATGCCATGGTTCTCAATATAATATTGAACTGTACAGTACGACCTCCACGGTTCAATACGCGCTTGTGAATTTTGCCTTTTGGTTTTGCGTTTAAATAATTTATGTGCGCTTTATATCTCCCCGAATTGACTTTATGTGCCTCAAAATCCATGAGCTGAGATGAGGAAACTCCTCCCCGCGAGTAAATATCCAATCACTATGCTCTAAAGTTAGGGGGCGCTTGACCATCATTCCACACTTTAACATGGTGAGCGGTGAAGTGAGGCTGAGGCAACAGTACAAGGAAGCGTCGACGAAGTAAGGAAACAGTACGAGAAAGCGCCAGCGTCTTTTAAATCTGGGGTGTGAGGACATTTCGGTTTTGCCGGTAAATATAATGCCCATAAAAGAAAAAAGGGTGAACAAAAAATAACTGTGTGCAAGCATTGTTTAACACGTATATCCATGACTGCACATCTGCAGCACCATCACCCAGCAATATCACTGTCTGAAGGCAGGATAGCAGAGAAGGTAATAAAGTCCTCCCAAATAGCAACAATCCCTCGCTGAATCTTTCAAGCAAACATACCCAACTGCTTCAGAGAGACACGTAAAAATAACAAAGACAGTGCGGCAGTTTATTGCTGAAGATTTGCAGCCGTTTTTGGTGATTGGAGATGTGGGCTTTTGTCATCTTATAAAAGCACTCGATCCGCGTTACAGACTACTGTCTCGCATTTTTTCAGCACCGAGATAATTAAGATGCTTTATTTATGTTTACCTAAGTACAAATATGTTTATTTGAAATGGCCAATTTATCTTTATTAACGTCTGGCAAATAAAGCCAGTCTGGCGCAATATGGCTGCCGTCGCATCATCCAGGTGGATGCTGCACACTGTATGTGGATGAGGAGATTCCCCCAATGTGTAAAACGCCTTGAGTGTCCAGAAAATCACTCTATAAATGTAAGGAATTATTGATATAACTAGATAACTTGATGTCTAGATAAAAAATAAAAATAAAAATTGAGTGCAATATTAATTTCTCCATGTGCTTCAGCCTCATATGGCACATTTTCTCAATGCTGCCGGGCTTCAGGAGTCCTCTTTCAAACACTCAATAAACAGCTTGTGTTTTAACTCAGTGCATGTGAATTTCAGCCTTGTAAATCTGCCATTGTGGTTTTCTGAATAGACGCTGGTCGGTGCGGCTCATTTTTTACATAACAGGAAGCTTAGAGTGTTTATAATTGTCTGAGATTCTTGGAGAAGTCATGGATCTGGATGAGCCGCTTTATGAGTGTGTGGCATCACTGATTGTTAAGCTAATAGCATTTTTGGCAGGGGGATAGAATGCACTAAACAGATAATTAAAATGCGGTTGAATATCACATGTATCTGGGAAGGGCCCAGCTGTTAAACACCTGAACAGTTTAACACAACGCAGAACACAGACTCATGGGAAAAATGTGCTGCATGCTACATTTTTGTGAAACCGCAAAAATGTACTTAAACATATGTTTGACTGTAGTTTTTAGCTGAAATGAACTTTTTGGGGCAGTATTTTGTTTCTTTTCTAGTAAATAATAGTTATCGAAGAATGAAGGATTTTTTATTGAAGTTCTTTGCACAACACTAAACGCATAACACAAAACAGATGTGGTATGCAAATAAATAAAGACAAAAGGAATGTAAAATCAATGTAAAATTTTGTGGTAGTAGTGCACTTTCCTTTTTTTTTTTTTGCTTTAAAACACTATTGGTTGGGTTTAAAGAAGGGTTTAGGTCAGTGGTTTGCTGGTCAGGTGAACTGTATGACAAGCCCGGTCTTCTCATGGACATGTTCTATAAATGTGTGTATCTGAAACATGCAACAATAAGAGACATATTTCAGATTTCCAAAAACGTACCCTAAGTAACATATTTCAGATTTGTAAAAACACACTAAGTAACATTGTATGTGCAAATCTGAAATGTATAACTTGGGGTACGTTTTTGGAATATTTCAGATAGCAAAAATAAACCCTACATCACATATTCCAGATTCATAAAAACGGGCCCTAAGAGAAAAAATTTCAGATTCGCAAAAAGGTACACTAAGTAACAAACTTTGATCATGCAAAAATGTACCCAACGTATAACACATTTAGGGTTTGCAAAATCTGACCCAAAATAACGTATTTCAGATTCGCAAAAAACATCCCTAAATAATGTTTCAGATTTGCAAAAATGTACCCAAAGTGTAGCGTATTTCAGATTGACTAAAACTTACCCTATAGTAGCATATTTCAGATTTGCAAAAACACCCTATAAAAGTTTTTCAGATTCACAAAGACACACCCTAATTTATAAATATTGAATTCACAAAACACAGACCCTAAGACATATTTTTCAGATTTGCAGAAATATATATAAATATATAAAGTAACGTATTTCAGATTTGCAAAAACAGACCCTATAAAACGTATTTCAGATTCACACAGCACATTCACAAAGCACATACCCTAGGTAAGAATTTTCAGATTTGCAAAAATATACTCTAAGTAACATATTTCAGATTTGCAAATATAACCCTTAAGTTTTGTATTTCAGATTTGCAAAAAAAATCTTTATGTATTTCAGATTTGCAAGAAATACTCAAAGTAACGTTTCATATTCTCGAAAAAAACCTGAATAACGTATTTCAGATTCACAAAAACGTAGGCTAAGTAGCAATTTTAAAATTCGCAAAAACGTACCCTAAGTAACATATTTCAGATATGCAATAACGTACACTAAATTACAATTTTCAGATTCACAAAAACGTACGCTAAGTAACATTTTCGAGATTCACAAAAAACGTACCCTAAGTAACATATTTCAGATTCGCAAAAATGTACGCTAAGTAAAAATAACATTTTTGCAAAAACGTTCGCTAAGTAACAATTTTCAGATTCACAAAAATGTACCCTAAGTAACGCATTTCAGATTCGCATAAAACATACCCTAAGTATCATGTTTTTGATTCGGGTTTTTGATAACATACGCTAAGTAACAATTACAAAACATAACAAAAATGTACCACAAGTAATGTATTAACCTTGAGTAACGTATTTCAGATTCATAATAACGTACCTTAAGTAATGTTTTTCAGATTTGCAAAAAGAACCCGATGTAACATATTTTCAGTTTTCAGATTGTTCTAAGACAAGAATGGTTGTTGTATGTAAATAGATGCATTATATACTATATATTCAAATTTTAAATGTTTCCAAAATACTGCCTTTTAATTATTATTTTTTTCTCCTCTAAGGTCTCCTGTCTCTGTAGAGCAATAATTCATTATGAAAACAATGTTTGTGTTTTACAGAAATTGAAATGTGCCTTTCCTCATTTTAAGCACATTTCCTCTCTCCCTCCCGCAGACTGTGACCTGACCCGTTCTTGATCACTTCAATATGCCGCCAGCAGGCTTCGGTCTGGAAAAGTGTCTCCGAGTGGAAATATTCTCTGGATGTGACGTGATTTAGCACTTTTTTGGGGGAGAAGGAGCTGGTGAACTTTGTGCGCTCGAGGGCAAAGTCTCACATGTGGAGCTCTAGCAAAACCACAGAGACCCTGACCGATGCACACAACTATGCCTTTCTTTTTCATGCGCTTTATAATAATAACTCTATGAACATCATTTCCTGACAGTTAATTGCTAGCAGGAACATGTCTCAGACAAAGGCTAGATTATGGGTCATTATATGTACAGTATCGTACAAAATAATTTTAACCACAAGCTAGATGTAACGTCAAAGTGTGAAGAGATTTGATGCCTCATTTTCATCTTAGACAATAAACTGGACATTAAATCATTGCATGTGCAGTTTAAAGATATAGCAAGGTTAATTCTAACAACTTGAATTATTATTATAGTCTTGTTTAATGTGTTGGTTGATGCCAAGGTATCCATAATCCCGGACCAGGCCGTATTCTGAGCAGATGCTGTGGTGGTCATGGAGGACCGGAGAGCATGAGCATTCCTAAAAGACCCTAGTGACACAGTCGCGTGTAGTGATGGGTCGTTCTTTAACGATTCGTTCATTTTTAACAAATCTTTTATACAACTTAAGGTGTGAATCATTAATTTGCCTATGGAAAGTGGAGCTCGTGTGAGGGGTCTGTTTCGCGCAGGAGTGGCCTCGAACCATATCGAGATGAAAGATATTGGATAGTCCCGCATCGCGTTGGGGAATAATATCGTTACATCCCCAGAACTCGATATTCTGCACAGACCTACCCCCTCCTAATATTTTTGCAGAGGAAAGTCTACAGTTTCCCATGTATGGACTGTCATCATTAATTTTGAAATATTAGCACACTGCTGAGGTTGAATTTGTACTGAAACGTTCAGTCATTTACATCCTTGAGTATCAGTGTTTTCATAAGTACAAGTACATTTACATGAGCACAGGTACTGGTATCATTGCATTCCTAATTATTTATTATTATTATTCTTTGAATTATTACCCCCTAATAAATATATATACTTTTCAACTGGCTAGCGAACAAACCACATGTCTAATTACCCCACAATTTACCCTTTTGCTAAGCCCCGCCCTCCTTAGTTACTGTTGCTATGCTTGTCAATCTTTAGTGCCTGCAATTTCTATCACAATGTGTATGCGCTGGTGTCAGACATTCCCAGGGATATAATTAGTCGTTTTTTGACGAACAGATGAGATATCTGAGAAATCCAGACAAAAAAGGGCTACAGTATGCATTACAGGGGTATATTCACGACATAATGGGCAACGATTAGAAAATAACCGAATCAAAATTGAAGCTAAGTTAGCCTAGCTGCCTCATACGTTGACCATTCAACAGCTAAGTTCATGCTCAGCAGGAGAGGTGAAATCTAAAAATAATCTAATAATAACTAATTAAACCATGATTTCTCTTTTTTTAGCCAAATAGCCTGATAGATTAATTGTTGTGCAATGAAATATAGCGCTACTAACCGACGGGGAAACATGCATGGACAGTGCTTCTACATCCTTCATTCATAGAAAGAGCAGCCAGAAAGGGGAAATTGATGGATTGGTGCCGAATATTAGCATCATTGACCCACAACAATAAACACTTATCACTGTCTGTACGTATGTTTGTGTGCTCTTTATCCAGTTTCTATTCTAATTTGCCGTTAAGTGGAAGAAACTAATAAATTGAAATGCAAGTTAAAGCATAAATAGCAAAAGTGAACAGATTTCCCTACCAGCAATAATTAATCAAGACAGCAAATATAAAAGCAGACACTAATCCGCTATAACAGGGGTCACCAAACTTGTTCCTGGAGGGCGGGTGTCCTGCAGATTTTAGCTCCAACCCTAATCAAACACACCTGAACAAGCTAATCAAGGTTTTACAAGGAATACTTGAAACACCCAGGCAGGTGTGTTGAGGCAAGTTGGAGCTAAAACCTGCAGGGACACCGGCCCTCCAGGACCGAGATTGGTGACCCCTGCGCTATAACATCGTCACCAATGACTAAATCTCAGAATAACTGACAAAAACATCAGTGAATTGTAGCTCTGACATATGTATGGACATTGAGGCTTATAAATGACTCAAAAACAGCTGCGGATGAAGTATATTGATCACAAGTGCTCAGATTGGGATCATATCTCGGTTTTGTTCTGTTGATATGTAATTTCAAATATCCGTAGCTTGAAACAGATGGAAATATTATTGCTAATAGTATGCCTACTATGACGAAGGCGTAAACGGAGCAGCGCTCATAATATCGAGCAAAAAAAAAAAAAAAAACAGCTGGGTAACAGAACCTGCTTTGTATTTTTGTAGGAAACACAGTTAAGATCAGTTAGGCAAGAGGTGTGTGAGTTATTGCCGTCTGTCTATCACCTAATGTGTCAGGAATATCGAAAACAAAAACAACTTCACTCTGCTCCTTCAGCGCTCCTGACAGAGCTTGATCCACGCTGGCATTTGGGTTTTAGGTTTTAAAAAAGGTAAACAATTCCACTACCCTGTTCAAACTTTAAGGATACCGGGTATCAGATTTGCACAATTCATACGCACATCGCTCTGGCCTGTTTCCCTCGCTCAAGCTTGACAGAGCTCCTGCGCATAGCTACGGTTGCTAAGCCAAGATTGCTGGGTGGCGGTTTTTGGGTGTGGCTTAGCGATGGGTCAATTAAGCCTTTCAATTTCACTTTAAGCTGAATACTAGTACTGTGTCTTGCAGAATAACTAGTAAAATATTATGCACTTTCAAAATGGCAAAGACAAAAGAAGTCAGTTATTAGAGAATTGCTATTAACACTAATTATTAAAAATGTGTTGAAACAAATCTCTGTTTAAAAGCACTCTGAAAGTATCTGGACAATAATATTTACTTCAACTGTATGTAATATCAATTTAACAAGCTCAGATTCTGGCATAGATACAGTAGATACTTTAGGATTTCAGTAATGTATAGTGTAGCTTATTGGGCCCTATCATACACCCGGCGCAGTGTGGCGCAAGGCGCGGCGCAGTAGTCTTTTGGTAGTTTCAAATTGGCGCAAGAGTCGTTTTGAGGCGTTGCGCTAGGCTTTTAAATAGCAAATGCATTAGCGCTCATTTGTGCGCCCATAGGAGTCCTGGTCTAAAAAGAAAGGCGTTCTGAGGTGGACCGCTGGCGCGTTGCTATTTTGAGAAACTATAATAGATTTTTCATTAGACCAAAACTAACCTGGTCTAAACTCCGGCGCAGAGTTGCGTCTCGCTTACACACTGCTTAATACGCACAAGAGAGCAATAGGCAAATATCTTTACGTATGAAAAAAAATAAATATTAAGGATATATATAGGATATAATAAGAATAGATATAGGATATAAATATAAAGGATTAAAATATTACAAAACATATTATTTTCTAGCCTACATAAATATGAAAAATCACTGCTTTTATGCCTTCTTCATCTCGGGAGGCTTTTTCAGTTCATTCATAACAATTTGCTTTTGTATAATGTTATTATTATTAGCAGTATTATTTATTATATCCATATTTATATTTGTTTGATTAAAAACAAGCTTAGATTTGCCCACCTGCAGGTTTCAGACCATATGGGGCATGGCAGCATGTGTTTTAGGATATAATTCAGGATTTTGAGCACATTTTGTTATTGTTCATTTATTTGTTTGCTGGAAATTAGAACTGAATTTAGAAATAGTTTTGAAATGAATATTTGCGCTTAACAAACAAAATAATTTATTTATAGGCTAATTGATGTCTGTGCATAAAGGTTTCCCTATCCAAGAGCGAATGTGAAAGTAGATCCATTATCTCTCATTATCACGCAGTAGATGCTCTGTTTAACAGTTTTCTGTTAAAAATACTGTTAACTGTTTGCTTGTGAAATGCTATTTTTTTCCACTTAGACTTCCTGTAAATAGCGAATGCGCTCTTGGCGCGACGCAGCTGACTCTTAAAGGGAATGGGAGATGAGACTCTAATTGGTTTATTCTCAAAACACACCTATAACTCATTAAGAAAATAAACTCAACCCTTTTAGACCATGCGCCATGACGCAAAGCAGATTTTCCCGTCCTTAAATTAGCAAAAACGCGTCCTGACACGCCCTGAAAGCGTTTGCGCCCTGCGTTTTGCGCTCTGCGCATGGACCGTTAAAATAGAGCCCATTGTCTTATTAACTCTGTCTGAGCAGTGACTCCTGTATGTTTTGCAGATATTCATCATCTTACTATACCTGATGAATCATCATCCTCATCTTCTTTGAGATCTTTCTCCTCCTTTTCTTCACCGTCTTCATACATCTCCACCCCTGTAAGTAAATATATATACTGAAGTTAGTTGGATTTGCGCATTGGAAACACTGGCATTAATCTATCACACTCCTTTGCACATCTGTGTGTGAGTGTGTGCGTGCGCATATTGTTTTAGAAGGTATGGTTATAGAGTTGAAAAGGTGCCATTGTTCAATGTTTACCTCGGTTTAAAACTGGTTTTGTTTAATAGTTAATAGTTTTATAAAGAATAAAGACACTTCAGGGTTCCCGCGGGTCCTTAAAAAGTCTTAAAATGTCTTGAATTATAATCCGGGAAATTAAGGTCTTAAATTGTCTTAAATTTTACCGTAAAGTAGCTGTAGGTATTAAATTTTCAGCCGGTCTGCTTATTGACGATAGGGAAGCACAGTGGTCCACCATAAAACATCTAATAGTTGATTGATGTAGCACTTGTAAAACAGGACAGAAATGACAGTCTCCGTGATTTATTAGCTTATTACGGTTGGTCAGCTACAGAGTACTACAGACGCTTACGTCGGTCTGCACCTGCACCTTAACGACGTGGCAAAGAGGCAATGTGTAAATTCTGCAAAAAGACCTTTTCGTTAGGGACCATGGGGCTCAAAGTCGTCAAGTCGCACATGAAAGAAGGAAAGCAGCAGCGGGACGTTGCAGCAGCTTGTCATAGCTGGTCCAGGTTAGCCCCTGCATTGTTTGCAGCTCGACCTAACAATGTTACTAGTTTATGATGTTAGGCCTATAGCCTATGTTATGAATAAGTAATGTTAACCCTTATAAACAACTCATACATGAAAAAAGACAAAAGAGCTGTGTGCCTGTGCACATTTGGATAATGTTGGGATATAAACGGGTTCGGGCTTTTATAAAGCTGTCATTCAAAATGTACTTGTCGGGTTCGGGCTCTATCGGGCCTAACTTTTATATCCTGATTACAGCTTTAGTTCAGACGCCCTCTCACAGTCAGCTATAACAGTTTCATTTCACCACCAGACACCCAAAAGGCAGGTACTGTGGGTTATCCATACTGTGACGAGGCACAATTTATTTAAATCTAACGAGAACATTAAAATGAGTAGCCTATTCCAAAGAAATTATAACATTTTTGGGTCTTAAATTATGCTTGTTGAGGTCTTAAAAAGCATTAAATTTTACTTTTAAAATGGTGCAAGAACCCTGCACTTTATAGAGTTATTTTACATTTTGTTATTGAGGTTCTATATATTCCAATCCAGCTAGACTTCCAGAAAAACAGGAAGCACTCTTTATTTCATATGTATGTTTGCTCTGCTGTATTTATTCAGGCCTGTGATTGGTTTATTATATTTTATGCAGATGCACACCCCTACAAAACCAACCCAATCTATCCAAAATAGGGATGTAACGGTATCAGAATTTCACGGTATGGTAATACCTCGGTATGAATGGCACGGTACGGTATTTATTGAATCATTTACAGGAAAAACAAAACTAATGAAAAGACTCGAAAAAAAAGTGCCAAAAGTGTTTATTTACCTTAGCACTGAACATGTCAATGACATACAAATTAGCCATCTATCTGTAAGCTTTGAAAGAGGAACTTCAATTTTTCAATTTTAATAACAAAAATTATTAAACCATGTAAAAAAAATAAAGTTTCAATTTAGTATTTTCGAAAACTCATCACATTCAACATTTAATCACTTACTCACTTAGATAGAGATGGGTTTTTTTAAAGGAAAATTATCATATGAATATCATCTGGTAAAAGCTGGGATCACTGATCATTTACAATGTCCTTTGCAACAGAAAAAAAACCTCTCATTTGGGACTGAGGTTTCTGGGACAGAGAGATATGATTTAGCCGAGGTTGACAGCAGGGGGTAACGTTGTGCATTGTCTTTCCACCACTTGAGAGGACAATGAGTGAGATAGAGGTCTCTTTGCGGTACAAGTCAATGTCTGCATCAATCTGAGCAGTGTGCTGTGTTCTGCAGTCCCCATGACTGTTATTAGTCGTATTCCCCGACTTGTATTTCACCACAGTCCGGCAGTGCCTGTTGTTTCTTTGTCTGTCACCTTTTCTCCTTTCTCTTAACTTTTTAGAAAGAAACCTAAATGCTTCCACGCATCCGATTTAAAACCCACTTTAGGTTCGGTCATTTCCAGCTCTTTTTCATCCCCGCTACTAGCAGCACACTCCATTTCCGCATTACTGGATCTGTAGTGACAACAGACCACAAAGGATGATGGCCTTGCCTAAGCTGATGGGAATCGTAGTTCTCGCTCCCTCCCGTTCGCTTCATTCGCCTGAGAAAACTTTTCTTAGAAGACCTATAGTTTTATTGAGTCATGTGATTACGGTAATATTGAAAAAAAATTGGTATTTTTTACATCCCTAATCTAAAATGATCAATTCTTTGAAAATAGAGCTATTCATTTAATCTTGTGGAATTATTCTCAATATTGCAATATGTATCTGAAAACCAACAAAATAATATTGCATTGTAAGTTGTTGTTTTTCGCAGCCCTACTTCACTCTTATACTGGCTGCTCTTGATTCTTTCTTGTCAAAATCTGAGGTAAATAATCCATTTTTGCTCTTATAATGGATACTAAATTCAATTCAAGTTTAAACTACTTTAATATTATGTTAAAAACAACAGTGTCTTGTTTTTTCCTTAATTACAGGCCATGAAAATTCTGATTTTTAGTTAGTGAAAATCAGGCATTTTTATGTTTGACTAAAGCCTGATTTATACTTCTGCGTCAAGTGACCGGCGTGACCCATGGCGCATGCAACGCGCGTAGCTGTGCATTTATACTTCTGCACGCTGTCTCTGTCGGTCTAAATTAAAACTTCCGAAACACTAGTTGGCAGTGAGGTGTAAATGTTCCTCTGTGTCGAGTTTCTTCTCTGCTGTTTTGCTTTTCCTGAACACTTCTTGGATGCACAAGTGGCTCAAACTCGCTCATTTTGAGGCAGGAACTGGCAGACGTACAACAACTTTAACTATCAGGTAAACACAAAACAAAACTTTCCATCAGGAGCTCCTTCACGGGACTCCACACTTGTAAACAATCGCTCCATTGGGCTCGCGTCCAGCTCGCGCCATTTGCGCGGCTCTCGGTCCCGCCCAGACTCGTCAGCGCTACCAAGCCGACCAATCACAGAGCTTGCGCTACGCGTCGTTACGACGTGAAGTTACAATTTTTGAGAGGTGCACGTCAGCGACGCTGATGGCCACGGCGAAGGGCTATGCGTCAGCGCCGTAGCATACGCCGGTGTTTGACGCAGAAGTATAAATCAGCCTTAAGAGTGTGGGAACCTCCAGATAATTGAGATGTTTCACCTTGATTTCCAGCATCCACACCCAGGAGGCTGCTGTCCACACTGTCGTCCAGATCCTCTGACTGAAGAGAGCTGTTGGGGGTGAAAGACGGAGGAGGAGAAGACATTGAGTTTCTTCTGACTGCACCGGTGTCCTTCACTTCAGCCTGAGCATCCGACGAGTCCACAGACATCCCCTCTGAAACACACAGTACACAGGTGATCAATGTCAGCTCAAGATCCTAGGCAAACATGAGACAAGCTACACACGATTTGGGTCAGAATCAAACAGTATATCTGTGATGTGCAGTGTTTTTGAAGTGTTTTCTCAAATGACTTGATAATGTTTTTGTTATGACAAAAGCATGATCAGTGTGTAATCTGGGGTCCGTTCTTCGTACGTGGATTACTCCGTTAGCTGGATTTGGATATTGACGATTTGACACGATCCAGGATCGTTTCGTTCTTCAAAGCTGATCCGAGAGTTGTTGTCACGGCAACAGATCTGCTAGGTCAAACCTGATCGGGAGCAGGTTCAATTCATATAAACAGGATTAGATCGGCTCAGTTCAAGCAAAGATAATACAAAAAGTATGTACCGAGTTCTGATATTTTCTTACAGTAGTAGTTATATACGCTTGGGAAAATAGTAAATATTTTTTAACTATATATATAAAGTTATAGTCATTAATAAAATAAATAATGTTATACATATTAATAAAACTTATGCAATCTGCACCCTCGAAATGAAAATACAAAGACTGCCACCTGGTGGTGCAAAGAGAAAACTTATTGATATGAACTTTTTTAGATCGCTTTAGTACAATTAGTGTATAATAGAAATGCAGAATATGTGACTTTTTTTTTTTTAAAGCAATAATACATTTATGCAGTCATAAACATGTTTTAATAGTTAATATGCCAGTGATTTAATGCTTCACAAAAGTTGCAGACGCCTTTACCAATATCAAAATGCTTTTGGAAACAACCAGTTATTTTTTACACAGATTAAAAAAAAACAGCTACTATAATAAAGAAAATCTTTTCTAAATGTAGAACTAAATATATTGATTTGCATTGAAATACATGATGAATACTCTTGACACATGAAAGTGTAAAGCGTGCAGCTCACAACAAATGTGAAAGGTTACTGGGTGTCATATTTAACAAGCCGTTTACTGCTAATTTGATGTAATTTTGCTCACATGGATAATTGAATATTAATCAAATGATGTCATTACGCTGCTGTGCCGTCAGCCAATCGTTGCATTGCTGATCATGATTTCGAGGATTGATAGATCTGTCCTTCACAACACACGCAGCGATCTCAGATCAGTTTATCCAGACATTCTAATCTGATTTTCGAACTTGTTTGAAGAACCAAATTAGCGAGAGATCAGTTGTCAAGATTAAAAGATCCAGGATCTGCTAAATCATCTTAGATCATTTAAGCGAGGTACGAGGAACGAACCCCTGATGTTCATGCGTAGGCCCACATTGATTTTGTGCAATAGAAATATCCACAAAATTTGTTTAGCCCACCATTGAGTTTAATTATGTGAATGTGTGTAAATGTATTTTTATTCAGTTTTTATTTTAATTTCAGTGATATTATTAACTAATATCAAAATGTTTATTCAAATATTTTCTTTACAATACTGTTTTTAAAGTAGTAGATATTTGATATGAGATGCTTACTTTGTTTACCAAAGAAGTAAATTTAATTAGATTTGCTTTGTAAACCTTAAATAAAATTTCAAAAGTTTTTAGGTGCCATACTCCCAAATATATACAGTTGAAGTCAGAATTATTAGCTCTCCCCCTGAATTATTTTTTCCCCCAATTTCTGTTTAATAGTAAGTCGCTTTGGACTAAAGCGTCTGCTAAAGGACTATAATGTAATCAGTGGTGGAAAGAGTATTAAAAACTCTTACTCAAGTAAAAATACTATTACTTGTCTAAAAATGTAGTGCAAGTAGAGTAAAAGTATCTGTGGTAAATATTACTATAATATTTACTATAATATTTAGTAAAATATTCCTAAATATTAAGCATAGATATATACACTAGATGTCGCCTGGCCTATTGTTGTCTATTGGACAGAATGCGTCAATAGTGCCGTCATCTTGCTACAGGGTAGCGGCTCCTTTGAAATGAATGCGAGACCAATGTACAATGGAGGACTGTGGCCATCCAAAGCCAGAGATATACACATATACACATATATCTATGATCGGGAGTTTTACTGGATGTTAGTATGTAATTTTTTTTTCTAATTACGAAAATTATAATTTTACATCACTTTTCTACATTGATGGATCAGTGACCGCACGGGCATTCCTGACAAAAAGCTCGTGTTTGTGTGTACAGAAATGTACTATTCACCCTCCCTGTTAAATCTGATCTAATCATGTCCTGAAACACAGCTCCTCTCCTGCTTTCACTTCTCATACTGACGGAGGGAGCAATTCGTTTGTGAATGAATCCCCCGAACGACTCTTTCACTAACGTTAGCCGACAATAATACAAGTTTCTGGCACCGCAGCATCTCTTTGTCATATTTCTTTTGCATTGTTTGCTGATTTTATTCAACAAAACTAGCATAAGCCGAGTGTTTAGTGCGAGTGGGAGCTTCTTTGTCTTATAGTGAATGCAGTAAGTGACTGTATCATCAATAACGTTACCTCATTAGCACAAAAGTTCAGAGCATACAAAAACGTAAAAACTTAATCTTACCTATGAAATGTTCTGCCTTTGTGCTTTGTTTTCTTTGTTTGCTCGTTACTACACCCGTAGACAGCACTAAAGTCCCGCATCTTCACGTAATAACACTGTGTTGACTAGTGCGGTTGAATGACATTTGTCCTGGGAGCACTGTACCAATGTGGCGGCGCTATTGACGCATGCTTAGGGTCCCTATGCGATATCTAGTGTATATTTCTATGAATATTAAGTAGGAGTAAAAAGTAGCCCTTTCAAAACTACTCAAGAGTAGTGAGTATTACGCTTTTAAAAGCTGATGCGTTTCCATGTAATTTGTGCATGTGTGTGTAAACGTAACATTCTGTAGTGCATCGACTTGTTGCCCAGCATGCACACAACATCATAAGACATTAACATTAGGTTAGATTTAAGTTGTGATGTCAGGTGACCAAAAATCAATGTCTAGCCAGCTTCTAAGGACAACGTTAATTATTCAATAACAACATCAAATGACGTTGATATTTGGTTGACTTTGGATTTTGGTCACTTTCCAATACAACCTAATGTCAAGCAAACATCTTAAACCAACGTCATTTTGGCATCAAATCTGACACTTCCATGATTTTCCATCCCCATGACACTGGGGTACAGCTTAATTCTGACATCATGTTGACATCTTGTGCCTGCTGGGTGTTTAGGGCCATTTCGATCATCATACAGTAAACATCCGTCATCTTCTCATCAGTGACATGCATCTAAACCAGGGGTCTCAAACTCGCGGCCCGCGGGCCATTTGCGGCCCTCAGTGCAATATTTTGTGGCCCGCGCCGACCGCTGTACACTGACAGAATCAGCGGAGCGGGGAGAGAGAGCGCTCCCCGCTCCGCTGATTCTATCCGTACACAGCGGTCACTGGCATTCCCCGCCCGCCGTGTAAACAACGTCTCCACGCACCCCGCCCCTTTGTTAGACGCTGTGATGGGCAGGAAGTGTAAGGAGGGAACTCGCGCCGGCCAGAACCAAGGTAAGCTGTTCCCGCCCCTGCCTGCCACTTAGCTACCTATCTGCAGCCTGCCGCCTACCTAGCTACAGCCTGCATCTTATATATATTATAGGTAGATACAGACTGGCACAGACTGATGTGACTGGAGTGGGGTTTAAGCGGACCATGTGCCTTTTTGGGAGCACAAATTTGTGTGAGAAGTTATTCTCCACCTTGAACTTCAATAAGTCAAAGTACAGGTCTAGACTTAATGATGATCATCTTCAAGCCATACTGAGGGTCTCAACTGCTTCCGCTCTAAAGCCAAATGTGGTTCAGATTTGTGAGAAGAAGCGCTGTCAAGTCTCTGGCAGCAAGAAGTAGGCAAAAGATGCCATGTTCAGAAGAACTGTTCATAATCTTCACTCAATGTTCTATTAATGTTCAGGACACTTCACGTTCAGAAGAAATAATTAAAACTGTTAATAATGACATTTGAGGACTTCTTTTTTGTGAAATCCCTTATGCGGCCCAGCCTCACCCAGACTTTGCCTCCTGCGGCCCCCAGGTAAATTGAGTTTGAGACCCCTGATCTAAACAGTCTCTGGGTCAATGCATGTAAAGATTTTGGACATCTTGTACACTTTTAATGCTTCCAAACAGTTTTCTGCAATTATAAAGTGCACATGTTTTGAGGTAGAGTTGGGTATCAGTTGGGGTTATTTCAATACAGGTGCTAAATTGATACTTTTAAAATGGTACCGGTGCCAAAACGGTGCCTGAACCGATACTTTTTAGCCACATTATTTGAAAAAAAAAAAAAAAAAGAATTTAACCATTATAATTGAACAATATAAATATATATTTATAATAAGTTTAAAGTAAACATCAATTTATATACTATATATTTGAATTGCATTAATATATTTCTTTTGATCAACCCTATTTTGAGGTAGTTCATTATAATGCGATTTACCTTCTTTGTGAGATTTGATTGGACAGGAATTACAGGATTGATTATTCATATCCCCATAGACAAGAAAAAATAAAGAAGTAACTGCAGGTTGAAGGATTGTAGTAGAGTAAAAGTTTTGATTACTGCACTAAAAATGTACTCAAAGGAAAGTAAAAGTTAAAAAAAAAAGTAAAACTACTTGCTTAATTACAATTCCTGAGAAAAACTACTCAGTTACAGTAATTTGAGTATTTGTAATTAGTTACTTTACACCACTGAATGTAATCTTGTTTAGTTCTGGTTTGAGGGAATACCATGGGACGTCCAGTCTACAGTGTAAAAATCTGAGAGATGTTCAAGCACCGCTGGTTTCTGGTTTCCAGCTTCTATACTGTAGGAGTGTCGGTCACGCCTTGATGAGAAAGAAACTATTTTTTCAGCGTTCAAGAAGTTTTTGTTCTCACCGTCCCCCTCGCACGGCTCTCCTCGCAGCTCGCGCATCAGGTCACGGTGCTCCGTGTCCTCCAGAGCCTGAAGGAATTTAGAAAACCAGCCAGCTTCGTTTTTCACCAGCCTTTTGAGGAGCAGACGAGCACCATTTATATTTCCGTTGTTCCCGGTGGCTGTCATAATCTGAAAGAATAATAACGAACAAATAACTTGTGCATTTGAGTGACATGGAAAGACTGGACAGAACGAGACTGACCAGAAGACACAGACAGGTCAATATGGTGACATGCTGAATACATTGAACAGTAGTGGTAGTATGTGCAATATAAAATAAAGTAAGCAAATAATATAAACATAATTATTTTATACTCCAAATTAAATGCAATAATAATATTTAAACATAATCTGAATTTTTTTAACAATATATTTAATATTATTATCATTAAAAATAATAATAAAACACATTTCAAAGAAGTAAATGCGATAAAAATATGTAGTTAGTTAGAATAGTTTAAATAAAGTAAAACAAAACAATTAGTTTATTTTACATTAATTATATTACTATGGTAGAAGTATATCAGCGGTTATTACATGTGAATTATTATTATTATTATTATTATTATTAATAATAATAATGGTATAACTAGTTACAATTGTATTAACATGATAATAATTTATAATGCATTTATTACTGTTAATATGTCATCTTGTGAGAGCCGTAGCTCATGTCCACAGATCACAGCGCATCTGTGGCTGGTTTATAGCGCCCTCTACTGATGTTTATTGCTCTTTACCGCTATCTATGGTTAGTTTGATTTCACCAAGAAGGACATGTTCCTGGATGTGCATCTATGTTGATCCTGGAACAACATTCCAATCAGCCGATCAGAATTAAGAGATACATTTACTGTCTATGTTCTGTTTAGTCTTACAGTTAGGGTTATCCACTTACACTCCACTAGGGTTATCCACTTATCCACTCACTACTATTCTCAGATATGAGGAATAATTTACAGTTACGGTTGAGTTTAGAGGTAGGGCTTAGGTTTAGATTATAATTTTAGAGCAAAAATGACGTTCATGGATAAACAGATGTCCAGGATCATACTCTCTGTTTGTCTGTCAAGTAATGTTTCAGTCCATTACCCTTAACTTTTATATAGAATAAAGCTTTAAGAAACATTAACTTAATGTAGTCACTCACTGTGTATTTATACAGGGTGGGCCATTTATATGGATACATCTTAATAAACTTCACAAGAAAAGCAATGGTGTGCTTTTAGTTTGAAACCTAACTATTCTTTCATGAGTTATTTACAAGCCCCCTCACATATACTAATGTACCACAAACAAGACGTTAACATCACCAACCATTCCAATTTTATTAAGGTGTATCCATTTTTATACATATATATATATATATATATATATATATATATATATATATATATATATATATATATATATATATATATATATATATATATATATATATATATATATAGTTGAAGTCAGAATTATTAGCCCCCTTTGAATTTGTTTTTCTTTTTTAAATATTTCCCAAATTATGTTTAACAGGGCAAGGAAATTTTCACAGTATGTCTGATAATATTTTTTCTTCTGGAGAAAGTCTTATTTGTTTTATTTTGGCTAGAATAAAAGCAGTTTTTAATTTTTTAAACACCATTTTAAGGTCAAAATTATTAGCCCCTTTAAGCTATTTTTTTTTTTTCGAAAGTCTACAAAACAAACCACCATTATACAATAACTTGCCTAATTCCCCTAACCTGCCTAGTTAACCTAATTAACCTAGTTAAGCCTTTAAATGTCACTTTAAGCTGTATAGAAGTGTCTTGAAAAATATCTAGTCAAATATTATTTACTGTCATCATGGCAAAGAGAAAATAAATCAGTTATTAGAGATGAGTTATTAAAACTATTACGTTCAGAAATGTGTTTAAAAAGTCTCTCTGTTAAACAGAAATTAAAGAAAAAATTAAACGGGGCAAATAATTCAGGGGGGCTAATAATTCTTACTTCAAATGTATATATATGAGCAATATCACACGAGTAGCAGTGCGATACGGCTGTATATTGGCATTAGTGGGGGCACTAAGGCACTCGGCCTGCGGCCTCAGGCCAACGCACGCCTTCCACCAGTGCCGATATACAGCCATATCGCACAGCAACGAGTGTGATATTGCGTTTATACAACAGTTTGACGGCATAATTGTGTCTATAAAAACAAAATCAAACATGGACAGTCTCAAAAACCCTTTTGTATGAGGAACTACTTTCTTCCGGATTCAAATCATAAGCTGACAGTAAAACAGCTGAGCAAGCATCTTTTAAACTTTAGATCTGTAGTGTCTGCTTTATGCTGGGTGTATGTGGGCGGAGTAATACACAAAGGGTAAAGAGGCTGTAGGAGTTCTGATATTGCAGAATATCGCACGGCTATCAGCTAATCAGATTCGAGAACCAGACAGAACTGTTGTATATATATATATATATATATATATATATATATATATATATATATATATATATATATATATACATATATATACATATATATATACATATATATATACATATATATATATATATATATATATATATATATATATATACATATATATATACATATATATATATATATATATATATATATACATATATATATACATATATATATATATATATATATACATATATATATACATATATATATACATACATATATATATATATATATATATATATATATATATATATATATATATATATATATATATACATATATGTATATATATATATATATATATACACACACACATATATATATATATATTTATATATATATATATATATATATATATATATATATATATATACATATATATATACACACACACACACACACACACACATACTGTATACACACAGTAGAAGTGAGAATTATTAAACCCACTGTTTATTTTTTTCCTCAATTTCTGTTTAACGGAGAGATTTTTTTCAACACATTTTTAAACATAATAGTTTTAATATCTCATTTCTAATAACTGATTTATTTTATCTTTGTCATGATGACAGTAAATAATATTTGACTAGATATTTTTCAAGACACTTCTATACAGCTTGAAGTGACATTTAAAGGCTTAACTAGGTTAATTAGGTTAACTAGGTGGGGGTGTGTTTCCCAAACAACGACCTAACTCACGGCTGAACTATCATAGTACGATGCATCGTTTGGGAAAAGACAAATGTAGTGATGAGTGTTTCCCAAAACCCGATCCATCACTTGAACCACGTTAGTTATAATATAAAACCTCCATAATGATGTTCTAAACTGGGTGGACTGACTACTTCTTTATAGAGAAAAAACACATAATTTCTTTGTGCAAACTATATTGTTTTA
The DNA here is from genome assembly GCF_052040795.2 of Danio rerio. NCBI lineage: Eukaryota > Metazoa > Chordata > Actinopteri > Cypriniformes > Danionidae > Danio > Danio rerio. The sequence goes on along the minus strand of NC_141029.1, from coordinate 53,272,208 downwards.
CACGCACACGCATTTAAAATAAAATCCAATATTAGATTTGGTAAAAACATGCACTCGCTTTCCATATTATTTGAAATATATGTAAATGGCACATATAAGGCCTGTGTTTCCTTTACAAATATTATTGAGAAGTTAAACATCATAATATCCTATTCTAAAACATACTGTAACACTTACAAAAGCTAACACGTATTCTAATATCATATAAATCATATAAATAAATAATGAGGCTATTTATTATAAAATGAAATTTAATATTTATTATTTATTAGAAATGAAAAAATCATACTTTTAATAAAAATATTAATGATGATTATGATGATGATAATTATTATTTTATTGTTTAGAAAAATCTACTTTTACAATTTGAGACAAGTAAACCACTGCAGAAATGTTCAAACCAGCAGGCCCATGTCATATACAGGTACTTAATAAATAACCCACTATAAATTAAAAGAATTAACGGATGCTTTTTGTTTTCACAAGCTTTGGAGACGTAACATAAATTCCGCTTTTAAATAATAAGTCACCTATACCTTTCGCCATGAGGCTGTGTTCAAAATTACATCAATGTTTTCAAAGTGCACTGCGAATAGAGCCCGTTGTAAACATGAAGATCGCTAAAACTGAACTGTAAAAATACTTTGAAAGCAAATTACACCTAAGAGAGATGACACTAATGCTTTTTCATTTTTAATAATTTCAACTTTGAATGTTAGAATGTTAAAACTAATGAATAGGGCATAAGGGGAATAAGTGGAAATAGAACACAGCCAGGAACTATGTTTCTAACTACAGTTCGAGAGCTGTAGCTGCGAGTGCTTAAGTTTGCGACGCAGTTTGCGAATGTTCATTGGAGCAACGGATTTAGGGGAAACAAATCAACGAACTATGTTTGTAACGACGGAACTTGCGACCTTAGTTGGCTAACGATGGTTTTGGGAAACGCACCCCTGGTTAGGGTAATTAGCCAAGTTATTAAATATAGTTATTTAATATACTATTAAATATAGTTTAAAGAGGCTAATAATTTAATTTTTTAGTAAAACACTTATTTTATTCTAGCTGAAGTAAAATAAATGAGACTTTCTCCAGAAGAAAAAATATTATCAGACATACTGTGAAAATTTCTTTGCTCTGTTAAACATCATTTGGGAAATATGTAAAAAAAGAAAAAGAAAAAAACTTCAAGGGGGGCTAATAATTCTGACTTCAACTGTAAATGTATGCATACACACACACACACACACACACGCACACAGCTGGTATGGAAGGTATTCAGACCCACTTAAATTTAGCTCTCTTTGTTATATTGCAGCCATTTACTATAACCCAAGCTCATTCTGGAAACGTAGCCCCGCGGACGTTTCTGGAGACCGCGATTTACGTGGCCGGAGGTACGTAAGGCCGCGTTTAGTTTTTTTCGAGCGAACGCTGCGGGGCGGTGTGGCGCCGCTCCGCTCCCTCTCTTCGCACTCGCCGGCCGACGGCTCGCCTCCAAGTGGAGGGCTTTCCTGATGCAACCAGTTTGTCCGCTTAGCTCACAGCGTTGCGTCGGCGGAGCGGAGGCCCCAGAGGAGGAGCTGCCCGCAGAGACGACGACCGGGATCGAGTCCGGGAAACAGCCATTCCGGAAATAAGGTAAGACGAAAAACAGAATCCGAAAAATAAGGGCGAGAACGCGGCGGGATTCGAAATCAGGGTCTAAATCGAAGACGAGGGCTTTTGCTTTTTTTTTTTCTTTTTTTTTCTGGACTGCTTTTGCGAACCGTCGGTTGGGTTTAGGGAAGGATGCAGAGGAGGAAGAGCAGGGCGGCCGAGTCGGCCGATCTGGCGGCTTTTCGTGCGAGAATGGCGCGGGCGCGAACGGCGCGCGCCCGAGAGGCGCCCGAGACGCGAAAAAGCGCGCACAGCGGCCTCTCGCAGATCCGTGAAAACAAAAACCGCTCGAATACGTACCTCCCGGGACGTAAATCGCGGTCCTTAGAAACGTCCGCGGGGCTACGTTTCCACAATGAGCCCGGGTGGATTTACTAAATTCATTTAAGTTGATTCACAGCACCCCATATTGACTGAAAAACAGAATTGTTGGCACAGTGGCCTGCGTAATCTTTAAATGGAAGACGTTTTGTATGACCAGAACCCTTCCTAGAGCTGGCTGCCTTGCCAAACTGAGCTATCGGGGGTGAGAGTGGCCCGACACATGAAAGCCTGTATGGAGTTTGCTAAAAAACACCTGAAGGACTCTAAGATAGTGAGAAATTAGATTCTCTGGTCTGATGAGACCAAGATAGAATTGAGACCAAAAAGATCTAAGCAGTACATGTGGGGAAATCCAGGCACTGCTCATCACCCGTCCAATACAGTCCCAACAGTGAAGCATGGTGGTGGCAGCATCATGCTTTGGGGGTGTTTTTCAGCTGCTGGGACAGGACCGCTGGTTGCAATGGAGGGAAAAATGAATGTGGCCAAGTAATGTAAGCTTCAGCGAAGGTTCTACCAGGAAAACTCTAATTCTACGTAATTTTTCATTATTATCAATTTAGCCAATTATGATCAAGCGAGTTATATAAATAGGCTGTCTAAACAATTTCCTTTGCTGATCTAAGGTGACGTAACCGAAGTTCTGCCCTGCCTTCATCTTCAGGCAGTATTTGCCAGCTTTTCACGAGACATGCATCATCGACGGGGCATAAGCCAAAGGACTATACACAAAGGACAGTACCTGATATCACTATATTTTATGCTTTCTCAATAAATGTTATAACGTTTTTCCGCCTCCCAAGTCTTTCTGGTAGAACAGGGATATCCTGGACGAAAACCTCCAGAGTGCTCAGGACCTTGGATTGAGAGTAAGGTTTAACTTCCAACAAGTCAATGACCCTAAGCACACGGTTAAAGTAATGAGGAGTGGCTTCACAACAAGTCTGTGACTGTTCCTGAATGGCCCAGCCAGAGCCTTGACTTAAACCCAATCGAGCATCTCTGGAGAGACCTGAAAATGGCTGTCCATCAACGTTTACCATCCAACCTGACTGAACTGAAGACGATCTGTAAGAAGCAATGGCAGAGGATCCCCAAATCCAGGTGGGTAAAACTTGTTGCATCTTTCCCGAAAAGACTCATGGCTGTATTAGATTAAAAGAGGGCTTCTACTAAATACTGAGCAAAGGGTCTGAACACTTATGCCTAGTTCAGACTGTGTGATTTTAGCCCCGATTTTGGCTCGCCGACAGGTTTTGAGAAATCGCAGACAAATGCCTGAAATCACAGGCAAATCGCTGCTTGTGCACGTGAGTGACAATCACACAGTATGAACAATCAAAGACGCGATCTGAGAGAATAGCTGATGAGTCGCCGATGCCTACGAGATATTTGGTGTGCTAAATATCTGGAGCTGTCGGCGATTCAAATCATGCCGAGTGAATTGAGTTTTGACTGAAAATAACATCAGATATCGCCTACAGCCAATGAGAGAGCAGCTTTAACTTGTGTGTGCGTGTGTGTTTACCTGCTGCAGGCCAGCGGGAGGCTGGGGGAGAAGTTAAAAGCTCTTTTTCGGTTTATTTGGACTCACGAAATGGAGGAATAACTAGTGGAGGTTTGACAGGACTCAGCAGCAACCGTGTCTGTTTGACATTTCATATAGACAGAAATTAGTTTATTATCAACGTTGAGGAGAAATGGCTAATTCCCTTTAAACCCAGGTGAGCAAACATGTACATTTTCCACCCCATTAAAGGCTTCTTTCTTATTATGTAGTTAATAACAAAAGATATACTACATGTTTTTGGCTGTGAGATGTAGTTTGGACGAAGTTGTCGGCGATTCTTCCTATAAAAAGTCATGCAATGTGAAAGTCCCTGTCGCCGATTTATCTTGCAGTGTAAACAAAGCAGCGACGAAACGCTAGCCCAGATAGTCAAGCAGTGTGAAAACATCTGTGACATGACTACTTTCAAAATCATGCAGTCTGAACTCGGCATTAGGCCCAGCATTGGATACTGTGATAATTCAGATTATCTTTTTTAAATAAATATGCAGAAATGTCAACAATTCTGAATTTTCTGTCAATATGTGGTGCTGTGTGTACATTATTGAGAAAAAAAAAACTTCAAGGATTTTGCAATGGATATTGTATATAACAAAGAGTGAAAACAAGGGCAAGCTTTGCTGGGGAAATTCATCCCTAGAGTGCACGAATTGAACAGCACAAATTCTGTTTTGCACTTTTAAAAACATGAAGTACTCAACAATATAAAATAAACACTTAATAATACAAATAACAATCACGTCCCATGCTGCAACAGTCAATTTACATGATTTTACTGCAGTCAGGCTTTGAGGAGGTATGAATGTAGAGGAATTTAGAGAGGTGTGTGAGGTAATTTAACTGTTTTATCCTGATTATTGTTTTTCATAATCATTGAGGCCAAAATTAAACTGGATATTTTCATTAATTGCACAGTCTTGGTCAATAGTAATATGGTGAGCTCGTAGCGAACTTAACTTTGTGCACGTGTAGGTTACTAATGGTTAACAGAGCATTATTTCATTTTGATGCCGATTAAATTATTGGTAGGGACATTTTAGATATTGGTTGGGACATGTCCCCTCCTTCCAAGCCATTTCTGTGCCCTTAAGTGAATAATTTAAGGGGGTCTGAATACTTTCTGTACCCTTCCCTGCTGAAAAATCCAGCTTAAACCAGCCTAGGCTGGTTGGCTGGTTTTAGTTGGTTGACCAGCCTGGTTTTAGAGGGGTTTTGGCCATTTCCAGGCTGGTTTCCAGCCATTTCCAGCCTGGTCTTAGCTGGTCAGGCTGGAAAATGACCAGCTAAAACCAGCTTGGTTAAAGCTGGACATAGCTGGTTTTGGCTGGACTTCCAGCCTGGCTAGACTGGTCAAGCTGGTTTTAGCTGGTCATCTCCCAGCCTGACCAGCTAAGACCAGGCTGGAAATGGCTGGAAACCAGCCTGGAAATGGCCAAAACCCCACTAAAACCAGGCTGGTCAACCAGCTAAAACCAGCCAACCAGCCTAGGCTGGTTTAAGCTGGATTTTTCTGTAGGGCACTGTGTGTGTATTGCATGCAGTGAGTGTATTGGTGGTTTTGTAGACCAGGATCATACATGACATCATGTAAACACTAATCTGCTTAAGATTGTAAACAGAGAGTAAACACAGCATTAATATTCTACTGGTCAACTTGTTTTAAGAAAAAAGTCCAGTTATTTTGACTTACATTAAAAAAACAAAACACATTTATTACTTGTCTAGAAAATGCTGTGTAATTTCGGAATTTTATATAAAAAAAATTGGTCTAGAAAAAAGACAAAAACTCTTAAAACCAAAAAAAAAGGTTGTTTTTTGCATGCAGTGTATTGCTTTTGTGGTCCAGGGTCACACATGACAGCATGTAAACCCCGATCTAAGAGTGTAAACACTAATCTGCTTTGTGTAGTGTAAACACAGCACTGACATTCTCCTGGTCCTCTTGCGTTAGCAGCCCCAGAGTCACACACTGCACACACACGTCCCGGGTCTTCATGTTGACCAGGCTGAGATGCAGCAGGTCTATAAGCCGCACACAGCTGTCGTGTTCGGCTTCTTCATCTGGCTCCGGCGGCCTGTTGCGCACATACCGCGCGGCGTGCCCGCACCCGACGGTCTCCAGCGCGGTCACCAGAGTCCTCGACCACCCCTGCTGGAGCTCTGCGCGCATAATCTCATTGATAAGCAAAGAAACGGCATTAATATTCCCCTCCGAGGCCACTTTGGCTTTTATTCGCTCTTTTTTGTCCGGTTCAAGGAAATCCAGCAGATCCAGCAGAGGCTCGACCTGAATAAGCCGCTTGAGTCTGTCTCTGAAACAGTCCAGAATGTGTCGAGTCTCGGTGTCTTGATCGCTGCTCATGTTTGGATCCATTTCGATGTGAACTAGCTCTGTTAAGAAGTTCACTGATCGCCCTGCTTTGCTACTGACTTCAATCAGAGATCAGTTTCCGTTCACTGACTTGTAGCTTAGTTGCTTGCTTTCGGTTTCGTTTCTCTTCACGGTTTCTGAACGTGATCAGTCAGTTGCTTATAGCATTGCTTAATCCATATTTTATAAGAGATAGAGATAACCTATTTACAAATGAAATATAGTGTATTCAAATGAAGACATGCCATTATGTATAAGCAGAATAATGGAGTAAGGGGAAGCTGCAGGCCCGGAGACCCAACTGCACGCTCAGACCTGCGCGCACAGACCTGCACTTCCAGACCAGACAGTGCCCCCTGCTGTTGGGTTGGGTGAAGCGGCAGGTACGGAGACCTAACTGCACACTCAGACCAGCACTTTCTAGCAAGTAGCAACATCAGAAACGCCAGTAAGGTTATTGATTATTAAAGCGATTCCTGAAAATTATCAAGTTTTATGGCATAAATCATTGTGGTGTAAAATATTACACTAACAAAGAATTATTTCAGTGTTTGATTTGATCAAAATTTGTGTCAAAAGAGCATTATTTTATGATATTTACAGCTTGCTCTTATTTTATCTATTATTGTACCATTCTGGGACAATTTTCTAGCAATGTTTTCTGGCAAAATAAAAAAAAAACTTTAAAGTAAAAAAGTTAAAATAAAATGCAGCCTATAATATATAGCGCAATTATTATTTGTAACATATTTTAGTGCTTTATAGGTCTACTGTACGTATTTCTGTATTATCTATCTAAGAGTGCTACTTAAGACAATAACAGTAACACAATAACAGTTTATCAATTATTTACAAGTTATGTAATGATTACAAACATGTTTTTTGAAAATCAAAAAATCAATTAAATTTGCATAGAATTTACAATATGAGCTCTATTAGGTGAAATCAAAACAAATTTTTTTTTATTAAAAGTGGGTCTCTGCCAACACTAATACAGTGTACCAAAGACTGAAGATACTCCAGTTTTTTTGCTCTAGAAATGAAAAATCTCCCCAATAAGAATTATAAGCATTTATTTTATTTGATGTTATTTTCTACGTAAAAAAAAAAATTATTACTCCAATTATTATTTTTCACCATTTTTCCATGCATTGTTTGCAACTTGACTTGTAGGACCTTATGAAAAAGTACACAAAAATAAAGTTGGTTGTGAGAAAATTACCTAGAGTACTATAATTGTATGTGAAGAAATTTATTGTATATGAAGATAATATTCATTCCCTCAACTCAATATGAAACAGTGATAAATCCTTAATGATAAAAAACAACAACAAATGTTTGAAAATATTGAAGCAACTGAACAATATCTATTTACAAATACAATTAATAAAAATACAATAGAATTATTGTATTAAATCAAAAATCTAGTACGTTTAATATTTCATATAATAATCTATTCAATCACAGCCTAATATTTTATAGTAGAAAAATAGTTTAAATTACAATTTAGAAGCAGCTGAAATCAGGTTAGTCGATCTTTTAAACAGCAGGTGGCACTGTGAAGGTCTGGAAGTGCAGGTCTAGCCGTCTGAGCGAGCAGGTCTGAGCGTGCGGTTGGGTCTCCAGGCCTGCAGCTTCATACTATTGGAATAATGCTCAGTTCATTCATTCTTTTTTTTTTTGCATGACCAAACACTTTTTTTCTGTAGTCATAAATACCTAATAGACTCTAGATGGCGACAGAATCTCGTCAAACATGTTACTTTCTAAAAATTGTATATATTTATAAATATTAGATTAGATTAAACTGTATTGTCTACACATGTACAAGTACAAGGCAACACACTGCAGTTTAGGTCTAACCAGGAGTGCAGGATACAGGTATAAGTTATAAAGTGAAGTTATCCCTACTGAAAAAAATGAGATGTATATCCAGCTGCAGGCCCGCAGAACCACACACGTTTTAGGCACACACAATCTAGGACAGCGGATCCCAAACTTTTCAGCCCGCGACCCCCAAAACGACAATGCCAGTGACTCGCGACCCCCAATATCCTCGGAGGTGGTTATAATTACGGAAACTTTGCATGCAATGGCGCGCACACACACCAGTAGACCCAAGTCTATTCTTGGTTGAATTATTTTAATGTATGTGAGTGTTGTAAATGTGCCAGAAAGTTTAACCCGGAGTTATAAAATTAGTCTGCTGCATCTGACACTATTGCTGTGTCTTTAATATAATGTAATTACCCCAGGGGCCGCAGTCCAAAAGAACTAGTAACTATAAGCTACTGCTTTTTCTCTTCAGTAGGTTATGGATAAAATATGGTAATTCGTATGGTTTAATAAAAATAAATAGATTTTTGGTAGTCACCAGGCGGCCCCCCTTCATTGTCCTGCGACCCCTCGGGTGGTACCGACCCCCACTTTAAGAACCACTGATCTAGGACACACGTTTTAGGCAAACCATATATGGTAACTAACTCTTTAGCATTATCGCCACCTATTCAATTTCACAAGTATGGTTTCCCATTTCAGTCATCATCATCATCATTATTATTATTATTATTATGATTATTATTATATCGTAACGATCATTTTAACATGCCTGCAGTTTCTAAACTCAAATTATGTAAATAAAAACAATTGGTTAAAGACACTTATGACTTTATTCATGTGTCCACATACACAAAGAAAACATTATAGACGTCTAATTGTTGGATTAAGTGTAATAAACTAATTCAAGCTCTAAATATTATCATACTTGGTTAAAATCACTTTGTTGTAAAACATAAAAAGCAAACATCTGTCACTTTAAAATAAATTAGCCTACTAGAGTTAATCATTTAAACAATATATAGTTATAAACTGATTATCTTAACTGATTCTAACTATAAGTTTATTTATAAACTACTATCTTTTACTAAACTTTCACAGCTGTTTTATATATATATTTATATACACACACACACATACATACATACATATATATATATATATATATATATATATATATATATATATATATATATATATATATATATATATATGTATATATGTATATATATATATATATATATATATATATATATATATATATATATATATATATATATGTATATATGTATATATATATATATATGTATATATGTATATATATATATATATATGTATATATATATATACATATATATATATATATATATATATATGTATATATGTATATACATATATATATATATATATATGTATATATGTATATACATATATATATATATATATATATATATATGTATATATGTATATATATATATGTATATATATATATATATATATATATATATATATATATATATGTGTGTGTGTGTGTATATATGTATATATATATATATGTACTTATTATTTTTATTATTAATACTTAATTTGTTCCTATTGATAAATTTTGGTTTAAAAACAATTTATTGCTTACTATAAATTACTACAGTATTAAATGTGGGAAATCATTAATTAAAAGGTTATTAGAAAATTAATAAACACTATTAAATTGCTTGAGTAAAATATTAATATAGTGTTATACATTTGTTACATGTAAAAAGATTTTTAGTACATATAATGTATTATTGCCTATATTAACTTGCTATTATTTCCTTCATCATAAATTAATCCATTATATAAATCAAACCTGTCCAAATTAGATCGTTCAGCAAGGCCAGCAAACGAGTATCTGCCATATTATTGTCAGATAATAATGACTGATCAGCTATAATGACTAATTAAAAACTGTTCAGTCTATTATATTGAATGGCGATCGGAAACAATGCTCCCCATTCGGCCGTCTCGATCGCAATATTTGTGAAATAAAGTAAAGTAAACACTATTGTTTATTGTGCACAATATTTATTAATCATATATATCAAAACATATTGATGATGATGTTCAAAAAGATGTTAATAACATTAACATCCGTCGTAGCCATATATGGTTTGCCTAGATTGTGCGTGCCTAAAATGTGTGTGGTTCTGCGGGCCTGCAGCTGGATATTATTGAAAAAAAAAAAACAGCTTAAACCAGCCTGACCCTGGCAGATGACCAGCTAAAAGCAGCTTAACCAGCCTAGCCAGGCTGGGAGCCCAGCCAAAACCAGCTATGTCCAGCTTAAACCAGGCTGGTCAAGCTGGTTTTAGCTGGGTTTAGCTGGTCATTTTTCAGCCTACGCATGCGCTTGACGCAGAAGTATAAATCAGCCTTGTATTACACTGTGAAAAGCTGATGCATTTACATGCAATTTGTGGATGTGTGTAAACGTAACATTCTGTAGTGCATTTGAGTGCCCAGCAGGCACACAACGTCATAAGATGTTAATATCAGGTTTGATTTAGGTCGTGACTTTCAATCTGAGCCACTTGTACATTTAGAAAAAAGCAAAGCAGCAGTGAAAGAACTCGACACAGAGGAACATTTACAACTCACTGCCCAATAGTGTTTCAGAAGGGTCACGAAACACCAAATCACATTTTTTGAGCTGTTGACAGTCGTATATGTGTCCCACACTGCTAAAAACACTATTAGGACACCTATATTTCACTAAAAAGTGTAAATTGCTTGTTTTTGCGTTATTTCAAGCAAATTCGTACTTCCGGTTTGAAACAAATTTTTGAAGCTGCGTCACGGTCATGACATAATAGCGTGTATTCCAGCGTGCAGACTGGACGCCTGTGCCAGAGTGTGTCTTATTACGTCTTACAGTGTGATGCATTAATGCATGAGTAAGGCTTGGTTCAAACAAATCAGCGCGCTCTATTGTGCAACTTCATTAATATTCATTAGTGTCACCGTGTTTACGCCACAGAGACGCCACGTTGTGTTGGCAAAACAAGCGTGAAGTGTTGCTTTTATAGTTTGCTGCATTTAAGTTTCGTTTTCATTTTCTGTCTGTGAGAGCTCAGCTGGAGTCACGTGTGGATTACAGTGTACGCGACGCGCGACAACAATAACTTAGGTGTCTAAGGAGGAACATTGTTTACCTGAGAGCTGTTCTCATCTGCAAATGCTGAGATCCGGATTCGCTTGTAGTCTCCTCTTAATAAAAGACGCGGCTCTAGTTGCTGGTGATTGTCTTGTCTCTACAGATTTGGTAAGTGAGCGACCAGTGCTCTTTGTTTATTCAGTTCGTATTTTATTCGTATCAAACAAACTATTGCACCGAGTGTAAACAAGTTAGCACTAACAGTTACAACCAAACTATAACCTCGTGTTGGATTTTGTGACCGGAATAACACACGCGGCTTTCTGACGCTACCTGCCGTGTGCATCTAAGTTTTCGGGAAATGCTGAGTTTTTTTTTCTCTCATTCGCCGTGCGGTATCAAACATTGCATGAAAAATACACGCTTAGAGCAGATCCTCGAATCAAATATCTCGTTTGTCGGGAGGGACATGAATGAATTCCCTGAATGAAAGAGCCAAACTGCAGTAAAGTCCACCATTTAATAATTTGGCAAATAATTCGACTACAGATGTCCATGTAAACACAGTCACATTGTCCGCTGTGGTTGTGTGTTTTGACTCTGAAAGTCAGCGCACCCAAATACACACTCCCACACCAAGCTTCTTTTCTTCCTCCGACACTCCCCCCTAAACAGAGCTGGACACGCCCACTTTTCTGACTTTTTCCAAAGTAGAGGTGTGAAAACACCCTGCTGAAACGAGGGGGTTTCATGGCCCTTTAATGCAGACCCACAGAGATAGCGTGCAGAAGTATAAATGCACAGCTACGCACGTTACATGCGCCGAGGGTTACGCCGGTCACTTGACGCAGAAGTATAGACTGATTTAACGCGGCTGCCATTTTCAAAAGCGAAATCGAGGCTGCGGTGGGAAGAAAACCTGAAGTATCATTGGGAGTTACATAGGAAAGTTGTGTAACTGGCTGTATATCTTATTAGCGAAGATAAAGTGACACAGATTTATCATTTCTCCGCCTTCCGGGTAACCCGAAGGTCCGTTCTGAATGAATGGTGAATGTAAAAAGGGATAGAGCTTATTTTCAGCTAAGTTAAGGGAAATGGCACTAGTTAGCTAACGTTTTCTTTCCCAAACACCCGTTTTAGATGCCATTCCTCAAACTCGAGTTAATAAACTGATTCTTTCACTATATTAGACTTGTCACGATACTGAATTAAAAGAAAAACCGGCAATTTCGCGCTAACATTTAAGGCAATGTTGATGGCGTTCTTAAAACAGCGCTGATTTGCCATTGTGTTCACGTGTTCAACAGAAATGATTGTGATTGGCCGAGAAGGTCATCAGTTCACCCACCGCTGTATACTGAGCACAAACACAGACGAGCCGAGCGATCTGCTTGATGACTCGACTGATCTTGACGACTGCTTCGCGCTCCAGTCCGTGTATCTGTGTTTGCACTGGGTGAAGAGCGGTAAACTGAGTGCAAACCAAACACAGATACACGGAGAAGGAAGCGCGAAGCCGTGAAGATCAAAATTTAAGTGTAATGAACAGTGTTTAAACACAGAGTTTATTATTTGCAATCTTCGAAAAGCCTATAGGAAAATCCTACGGGGATTTTATCGAGGGAACCAGTTTTATGCTAGCAGCCGATTAGCCTACAAAGTGACGTCATAGTTCCTCCACTCTAATACATTCAAAACACAAATGAGTACATTAAAGTACACATTTTTAAAACTACCTAGTAAATTGCAATTCCTGAGAAAAAGTACTCAATTACAGTAATTTGAGTATTTGTAATTAGTTACTTTACACCACCGCTTAATGTAGAGAAATAATTAAAAATGTAGTGTCTTTTCTTACTGTAAATAAACATCAACAGAATAAACAACGAGCACAACGCTGATCAGCATTCCTTTTATTTATATACTTGATTATACAGTTCATCAAAAGTAATTTCCTAAAACAAATGCATCAAATATATATATATATATACTGTATATATATAATACAAATCTTGAAATAACAGACACATTCAAAACACCTGTCGAGTATTGTGGTGTACAAACTATACAGTGCAAACTATAAAAATCATGTCAGTCCGAGTGAAGCACTGGGATAAAAAGTGAAAGTGTTACGTGCAAACGCTTGCAGTGTTAAGATTAAAATACAGGTTCAAATTCAATTCTGAACAATATACAGCGTTTGATTATTATTATGCAGCGACTTGCCACATACTGTATATATATATATACAAAAATCAAATCCATAAATAAAAAAATAAAACGCATTCATACACTTTAAGATATTTAGTACAGCATTCACACTCAGATTGGGAACATTTAGTATAGTAGGTTTTCATATAAAGTGCAGATAATATCCCTTTATGCAGAAATTAAAGCATATTTCAATGCATTTATCTGCTTGTTTAATATTTGTCTGGGTGTGAAGATTCAAAGTTTGACATTTGATTATACAGTGACTTTATATTAATATAACAAATAAATAAAATAGCTTAACCTAAAGCTGCAAAATCTTGAGAGAAATTAAAACAAATTAAGCAAAAGATGCTTTTCTCGCTTGGAGTTTTTGTCTTGTTTTAGTCCAAATATCTAAAAAGTGTTTATATCAAGAAGCATTTTCTAGACAAGCACAACATATAGTCTTGTTTTCTCAATTAATGTCAAAATAAGTGAGTTTTTACTGCAAAATATTTATATATCACAAAATGTTTATGCAATTTTGCTAAATGTTTTCATAATACGGCAAAATGTTTTTGAAATATTGCTAAATGTTTGTCCAGTATCACAAAATGTGTAAAATATCACAAAATGTTTATGCAATACCACAAAATGTTTTCGGAATATGGCAACATGTTTCTGAAATATAGCAAAATGATTTTCCCATATTGCAAAATGTTTATATAGTATCCCAAAATGTTTATGCAATATTTCAAAATTTGTTGTAATATCACAAAATTTTTATGCAATATTCGCAAAATTTGTTACAATATCACAAAGTTTTTATCCAATATTCGCAAAATGTTTATGCAATATATCAATGTTTTCGTAAAATTCCAATGTTTATGCAATATTGCAAACTGTTTAGAATATTTAAAAATGTTTATAATATTGTAAAACGTTCATGCAATTTCGCAAAATTTGTAAAATGTCACAAAATATTTATGTAATATCCCCAAATTTTTATAGTATCACAAAATGTTTATGCAGTATCGCAAAATGTTTATGCAATATCCCAAAATTGTTAGAATATCACAATGTTTATGCAATATCGCAAATGTTTATGCAATATCCCCCAATTTTTTTTAAATGTCACAAAATGTTTATGCAATATCTCATTATTTTTGTAATATGCCAAGATTGTTTATGTGCAGATTGTTTATGCAATTTGAATATTAAAAAATGTTTATGCAATATTGCTTGACGCTTTTGTAATATCACAAAATGTTTATGCAATATCGCAAATCGGTTATGCAATCTCCCCAAATTTTTATAATATCCTAAAATGTTTATGCAGTATGATAAAATGTTTATGCGATATCCCCAAGTTTTAATATCACAAAATGTTTATGCAATATCGCTAAATGTTTATGCAATATCCCCAAATTTGTATAATATCCTCAAACTTTTATGCAGTATCACAAAATGTTTATAATGTCGCAGAATGTTAAATCAATATCAATGTCACAAAATGTGTACGCAATATTGCTAAACTTTTTTGTAATATGGCAAAATGTTTATGGAATATCACAAAATGTTTATCCAGTATCACAAAATTAGTAAGATATCAGAAAAGGTTTACGCAACATCCCAAATTTGTTAAACTACTCCAAAATGTTTCTGCAATATTGCTAAATGTTCTCGTAATATGGCAACATCTTTATGGAAAATTGCAAACTGTTTATTCATTACCGCAAAATGCAGTTTCCCAAAATGTTTATGCAATATCCTAACATTTGTAAAATATCACAAAGAATGTTTATGCAATATTACCAAATGTTTATGATATTACTAAATGTTTATGTAATATTACAAATTGTTCATGCAATATCCCAAAATGTGTAAAATATCCAAAATGTTTCTGTAATATTGTTAAATGTTTCGTAATGTGGCAAAATGTTTATAAAATATCGCAAAATGTTTATCCAGTACCAAAAAAAAAATGTTTTTGCAATATGCTAAAATGGTTATGCAATATTTCAAAATTTGAAAAATATCACAAAATGTTTATGCATTTTTGCTTGTTTTAAGAAAAAACTAACTTAATTTTGGCATATTATTTCTCAAAACAAGACAACATTGTTGTCTTGTCTAGAAAATGCTTTTTGATTTAAGAGTTTTACAATATTTGGACAAGAAACAAGACATCAATTAAGTAAGAAAAGCATTTTTTTTTTTTGCAGTGTTTGTACAAACACTTGAGATATTTGAAGGTTTGAACTATAATATTATCGAAAAATGAAGCAGATGCACAAATCTCCCCTCACATTATGACGTCAGGCGATTAATATTACAACCTTTGCGACCGTAAATGAGCAAACAAACTCTTCAGACGTGTGTTTTATCATTATTGCTAGCAGGATTTATGACGGAAGCTTTTCTAGACTAAAGATTCGGAAAACAAGTGATTCTGTTGTTAAAAAAAAATACTTTATTTCCAGTGAGTAGATGAAGCTGGCATTATTATTAATATTATTATTATTATTATTATTATTATTATAGCGTTTGGTTAAAAGTTCCTAAATGTACATATATGTTATGCATATGTATTTAATAATAGCTACATGTGAGACTATGCAAACCTTGGCGCAACAGTGACATCGTACATGAACGATGGTTGTTTTTGTGTGTCCTGTGCTGATCTGTTAATTTACAATCAATGCATATCGCTTACTATCAGTTTTCCCAGAAATGTTTTTTAATGTTTGAGTGCGTTTAGTTTTTTTTTACAATACATATACAGTTGAAGTCAAAAATATTAGTCCTTTTTATATATGTCCCCAGTTTTTTTTCAACACTTTCTAAACAGTAGTTTCAATAACTAATTTCTCACTAATAAACTGATTTCTTTTATCTTTGCCATGATGACAGCACATAATATTTGACTAGAGATTTTTCAAGACACTAATATTCAGCTTAAAGTGACATTTAAAGGCTTACAGTAACTAGGTTAATTAGGCAAGTTAGGGTAATTAGGCAAATTTTTGTATAATGATGGTTTGTTCTGTAGTTTATTGGAAAACAAAGATTGCTTAAGGGGGCTAATAATATTGACCTTAAAAATGTTTTTAAAAAATTAAAAACTGCTTTTACTATTGCTGAAATAAAACCCTTAAGACTTTCTATAGAATAAAAAACATTAGGAAAAATCTGTTAAACATCATTTGGGATTTTTATTATTATTATTTTTTCTTATTTATTTTGTGTTGTCACATGTCATTTATGTACACTGGAAGCTTCTGTTGCCAAAACAAATTCCTTGTGTGTGTAAAGTACACTTGGCAATAAAACTGAATCTGATATCACAGGAGGGGGCGAATACTTGTGACTTCAACTGTATGAAGAGTTCAATTGATTTTGCAGTTGTACTCCTCAATACTCAATGTAAAAAATTCAGCTTGAAAATTACTACTAAGCTTCAGTTTTATTAAAGAAGTGAATTGTTTAGTTGGTATGTAGTATTTATTTGTATGTATATATATATATGTATGTATATATATATATATATATATATATATATATATATATATATATATATATATATATATATATATATATATATATATATATATGTATATATATATATATATATATATATGTATATATATATATATATGTATATATATATATATATATATGTATATATATATATATATATATGTATATATATATATATATGTATATATATATATATATGTATATATATATATGTATATATATATATGTGTATATGTATATATATATATGTATACGTATATATATATGTATATATATATATATATATATATGTATATATATATATATGTATGTATGTATGTATGTATATATATATATATATATATATATATATATATATATATATATATATATATATATATATATATATGTATGTATGTATGTATGTATGTATGTATGTATGTATGTATGTATGTATGTATGTATGTATGTATGTATATATATATATATATATATATATATATATATATATATATATATATATATATATGTATGTATGTATATGTATATATATATGTATGTATGTATGTATGTATGTATGTAAATAAATATGATTTTTTTTGCTAATAAACTCTTCATAAATAAATGAATAAATAAATATGCACACATCTGTGCCAAAAAAATTAAAAATAGAGAAATAATAAAAAATTAAATAAATACTTGAGACTAAATGAAGCTACTGATGACCTTTTTTAGCCTGACCTCACAAAGAAACATAAGTACTGCACGTTTTGTCAGTTTAGTGACTAATTTGTATGAATTCATATGTTCAGTCGTACGAAAATGTACGATTTTAAAAAGTACGCGTGGCACAAAACCCCACCCCTTAACCGAACCGTTTTTAGAGGATGAGCAAATCGTACTAAACTGTACAAATTCATACGAATCAGCCACTAAATCAAAAAGTTACGAATTGCCGTGAGATTGCGATGATAAAAATATATACTTTGTCATTTTTTGTGTAAATAGTAATATATATCTGTATATATAATCAATGTTTTGTAACAACATCATTAACAAAACGGTGATATCATTCATAATAATATTATTTAACAAAATTCATGTGTTAATGTTTAACATCTTTGACATATTGCCAACTAAAATAGTCTCCCTCAAATTATGTTGTATTTATCTAAAAAATTAAAAGTAACCGTTTTTACACTGCAAAATATTCTTTCCTTGTCTTAGTCCGAATATCTAAACATGTTAATGTCAAGAACCATTTTCTAGACACGTTCAAAAAATATGTCAAATCGAAGTGAGGTTTTCATTAAAACAAGCAAAATAATCTGTCAATGTTTTAAGCAAAATAATCTTATTTCAAAGCGAAGACGAGATTAAATTGCTCTTCCCACTGGCGGATGATTATTTTGCTCGTTTTAAAGAAAAGCTCGAACTTAATTCTGATATTATTTCAGATAATGCTTGTCCTGATTGAAGAATTTGTAGATATCTTGACTAGAAGCAAGACAAAAACTCTAAGAAAAGCATTTTTTGCAGTGTAACTCTAGTGAAAAATTGGGTCACACTTTAAAGTAAGGTTATATCAGTTAGTGCATTTACTAAAATTAATGAACAATACATTTATTACAGTATTTGTTCATGTATTTGTTACACTGTAAAAAAAAAGAAATCCTTAATTTTACAGTTTATTTCCAACAGCTAGGATGCCGAAAATAAACCGTAAGATAATGGCTGTTAATTTAGAGAAACTTACTGTAAAATAACAGAGGTTGAATTACAGAAATTTACCAAAAATTTAAACTTAAGTAAATTTCTGTAATTTAACAACCGTTATTTTACGTTTTTACTGAAATTTACTTTTTTTTTTTTTTTTTTTACAGTGTAGTTAATGAAAATACAGTACAGTTTTTCATAAATCATGTTAACTCACAGTGCATTGACTAATGTAAACAAGCATGAATTTGGATGTTAAAGCTGCAGTAGGTGATTGTCTTCAGAAACATGTCTTGTGCTGGTTGAAAGTCTCTTCACATTCCAATAGTACAGATTAAATGATCCAAGTGTAATTATATGAATTTTAATATTCTGGATAAGGCATAAGACTAAAAAATTTTCATGCGATTAAATATTGTCCATAATGCTGATAAGTAGCCCAAATTGTCTGTCAACAAATGTAGATTTGTACATCTGCACCGGTTCAAGCAGATCTGCAGTTTGTGCGTGCACACGAGAGAGTGACAGCGGTGAAAACAAAGGCTAAATCAAAACTTTTTCAAATCCTGAATCAATATTGGAGTTACTTTTGGACGCTGGAGGACGGATGACACCATGGCATACCTGTCAAACAAGTTTTTCCTCTGGATTCTCCTGTATTTTACAGTTCTATCCCGCTATCAGGCGAAGCAGTGGCGCAATAGGTAGTGCTGTTGCCTCACAGCAAGAAGGTCGCTGGGTTGCTGGATTGAGCCTCGGCTCAGTTGGCGTTTCTGTGTGGAGTTTGCATGTTCTCCCTGCGTTCACATGGGTTTCCTCCGGGTGCTCCGGTTTCCCCCACAGTCCAAAGACATGCGGTACAGGTGAATTGGGTAGGCTAAATTGTCCGTAGTGTATGAGTGTGTGTGTGTGGATGTTTCCCAGGGATGGGCTGCGTAAAAACTTGCTGGTTAAGTTGCCGGTTCATTCCGCTGTGGCGACCCCAGATTAATAAAGGAACAAGGAATGAATATTCCGCTATCATCCTGTAAAGGTATTTTCCCGTATTTTCAATCTTTCACTGAAGGGTGGCAAATAAACAAAAAGAGCCATTCCTCCATATACTTAACCGATACCGCTGAACCACTACAGGACGCCCCTTGCTCTTAAGTGTGAATCTGTTCTGTGCTTTTTTTTTTTTTTTTAGGCATTAAAACACTTTTAGATAGATATAAAAAAGGAGAAATTCCCTCCCTTTTCATTACAGGCGTCTTTGCCCCTCCTATGCAATCCTCAAAACAGTCATGTAGCAGTGCGTGACTGTCAGCTGACATTCTCCATAGTGACAAATAGACGATGTTTCCCAAACAGATTCTGTACATGTCATTTGAAGCGGAGCGAAAGTGGACACTGGTTTTTGGATGCATATTTGAACACACATATGATATACACTAGGGATGCCACGGTTCTCAATATAATATTGAACCCAGGCCCGTGCAGAGACCGTCCAAAGGGCATGTGCAGGATAAATTTTTTGGAGAGAGAGAGGGGGGGGGGGTGTTGTTGTTGCGCGCGTACTGAAGAGCGGTGTTGTCGCGCGTCTACTGAAGGGCGGGACCGAGGGTGTGCCGCGTCGCGGGGGCAGTTTTGATCATTTTGGAAGGGCACTTTCTATCCAAGACTAAAAAGGGCATGTGCACTGCACAGGTTGAGCCCTATGTGTGCACGTGCCTGATTGAACCATATGGTACGACCTACACGGTTCAATATGCGCTTGTGAATTGTGGTTTTCTCTGTTTAGCGTTTAAATAATTTATGTGCGTTTTATATCTCCCCGAATTGACTGTGTGTGCCTCTAAATCCATGAGCTGAGATGAGGAAACTCCTCCCAGTGAGTAAATATCCAATCACTATGCTCTAGAGTTAGGGGGCGCTTGACCAAGCGGTGAAGTGAGGCGGAGGCAACAATACAAGGAAGCACCGGCGAAGTGAGACAACAGTACGAGAAAGCACCGACGTCTTTCTAATCTGCGGTGTGAGGACATTTCGGTTTTGCCGGTAAGTATAATGCTAATAAAAGAAATAACAGTGTTCAAAAAATAATTGTGTGCAAGCATTGTTTTACACGTATAACCATGACTGCACATCTGCAGTGCCATCACCTAGAAGTATCACTGTCTGAAGACTGTAACTGTGCTAGATACAGTGCTTAATTTGTGAACTGCGAGGTCCCGGAACAGATCGGGGTAACTGATCCGGTATGTTACCCGAGGATAAAGGGGTATTGCGGACGAAAGTGAAGAGGGTTGCCAAGAAAGTGAATAGCGAATGGGGGAGGAGGGCAGTTGAGGAGGGAAATCTGTAAAATGAGGTACAGGATCAGATTTCAAAGGTTACGGAGCCGCAGTGTTCTGGAACTAATTTGGCCCTGGCTAGATATCATACAGTTTTTCATTGGGAATTGTAGTATTATAAAGTACTCTAAAGTTTTCCAACTGGCGAATGACGTGATTGTGGCGAGGGGGCGTGGCTGAGAGCCGTGGGAACGGAGTGAGGCCACCGCTTAAGTGGATACACCTGCGGTGCGCACCTGCTTCGGATCCCACGGAAGGAGCTCTGGACGATAAAAGGAGGAACGATGGCAGAGGAAGCCGAGAGAGGACCGGGCCCGGACATATTTTACTTTTGCTTTCACGGAGCTGCCGTCCGTTTGTTTTGGTTTAGACGGCAGCCTCCGTGAGGAGCTGCCCGTCACTGTTATTAATAAATTATTTTAAAACTACGTCGGTTCTCCGCCTCCTTCTTCCCGGTGGGCTAAGGGCCGTGAACTTTATTACAGTGGTGTCAAAACCCAGGAGAAGGAGGGACGCGTTGTCCAGATGCCCTTGCCGCTGAGAGAGGGGACGAGTGTTCGGGAGTTAACCCGAGTGGGGGAGAAACCCGTTCGTCTGCCCAGAGTGCCAGGGCGGCCTGAGGCTGGCGAGGAAAGGATCTGCCTGCTGCCGTCTCCCAGCATGGGGAGGAGCAGGGGACGCGGGGCTCAACACCGGAGGGGAAAGTGCTGAAGGGAGCCATCCCACAGAACCCGGGGGAGTCGCCGCGATCCGCCATGATGCTAGAGCCTGCATTCGTCCACCGAAGCGGGAGCGGAGCAGGAGACCAGAGATGCCGCCAGCCAGCCAGAAGAACCGCCGCCGGACGCCAGAAGACGGACGGGTGGATAGATTCCTCCATAGGGCTCCCAGCACGTCGTTGCATCTCTCAGCTGGTGGAGGACCGAGTGGCAGCATGTCTGGAGAAACGAACCCCAATTTTTTTTTTCTTTTTCCTCTCTCCCCTTTCTCGGTCTACTCTGTCTTTCCTTCTTTTTTTTTTCCATCTCTTTTTCTCTCGGCCCGTCTCATATAGGTCTCGCAGGTGCTGTGGCGCCAAACCCTTTTACTTTTGCTTTCAGTTTGTTGTTTGTCCGTTTGTTTTGGCCGTCACTGTTATTAATAAATTATTTTAAAACTACGTCGGTTTTCCGCCTCCTTCCCGGCGGCCAAAGGGCCGTGAACTTTATTACAGTGATCTAGTGGGTTGTCTACGGTCATCTTTATGGTGCACATTCATGATTTCAGGAGGCGTGGCTTTGGACGGCAGCGGAGGTATTGTATTTTCAAAGATATTATTCTAAGCGTTGGTATTTTGGCAGATCACCTACTGCACCTTTAACTAAGTCTAATAGCTTAATAAATGCATTAGTAAATGTTGAACTGTTTAGTAAATGCTGTACAAGTATTGTTCTTATCTAGGTCATGTTAGTAAATATATTTACTAATGACACCTTTTTGCAAAGTGTGACCAAATTGTGGTATAAATTAGAAATTAATGCAAGTTAGAAGTCTGACTTCGGTGGCCCACACAACACTGTTAACACATGCTAGAGTGTCAATACTGTGATGTTAAATGATAATGACTTGCTGATCAGTATCCTGAGCATTACTCCAGTGTAAAAGTGTGCAGTTTAAAAGTAGTATTGCCGTCAGTCTAAAGGAGAGATTTACTTCCTAATAATGGAAGTGTTTTTCTGGATCTTCCTCTGCAGCAGGAAGTGAACACTGTACAAAAATATCTGTTAGTTATTTGCAGTTTCTTGTAATTCATGTTTTTATCGGTTGATTTCTGCGTCTGAATTGCATTATAGGAACTTAATCTTTCTCCCAACAACTTTAAACCTTGAAGAAAATTGAAAAAGTGACTTTTATGAACATTTGTAATAGTTTAAAGTGATGTATTGTCTGTGATGGTGTTGTATATTAGGCTACAAACATCCTGTTATAAACCACCAGCACATTTTCTGTTATTTTACAGACTTGTTTTGCCATATATACACATTATATTAATTCAAACATCTAAAATGTCAATAAAAGTCACTTTGTTAAACTGTAGAGTTGAATTTTCAACATTAAAAGTCGGTAGAGGAGGGATCAACATCCCATAATGCAATTCACAACCGTAAATAAACTGAAAACATCATTTTATTTGTTCATTTCTGCTTCTGAATTGCATTATGGGACTTTTATCTTTCTCCCAACAACTTTTAACCTTAAATAAAATAAAAAAGTGACTTTTATGAAAGTTTTTAACAGTTTAAAGTGATATATTGTCTGTGTTTGTGTTGTATATTACACTACAAACACCTTGTAATAAACTGCCAGCACATTTTCTGTTATTTTAAAGACTTATTTCTCTATATATGATCTCTTATATGATTTCAACCTACTAAAATGTCAATAAAAGTCACTTTGTTAAACTGTAGAGTTGAATTTTCAACATTAAAAGTGGACAGAGCAGAGATCAGCATCCCATAATGCAATTCACAACCGTAAATAAACACTTGTGAATCGCAAAATATGGAAGCAGTTAATGAGCAGATATTTTTTGACAGTGAATGTTGAGTTGTTTTGCTCTCAGTGCTGCTGGTCGGGTGGTCCGGGTTCAGATGGAGGTGACAGCCGCAGCAGGGGTTTGGAGGTCTGTCTTCCCAGAGGAAGAGTCTGCCTGTTTGTCAAGTCCTGTGTTGATGATGGTGTCCCGTGGATCTGGTTTGGGTTTGAGTTAATGAGATTCGGGCCTGATGAAGAGTCTGTCGAGTTTGGATGGATGCGTGTCATGGCCAGAAACTCAGCGTTCTGAAAAGTAAGAATTTATAGGGGATCTATTATGCAAAAATCACTTTTAAAGGGATCTATCTATCTATCTGTCTGTCTGTCCGTCCGTCCCTGTCTGTCTATCTATCTATCTATCTATCTATTGTTCTATCATTCTATCCATATATCCATCTATCTATCGTTCTATCCGTCTATCCATCTATCCATCCATCCGTCCGTCCGTCCATCTACCCGTCTGTCCATCCATCCATCCATCCATCCATCCATCCATCCATCCCTGTCTGTCTGTCTGTCTGTCTGTCTGTCTGTCTGTCTGTCTGTCTATCTATCTATCTATCTATCTATCTATCTATCTATCTATCTATCTATCTATCTATCTATCTATCTATCTATCTATCTATCTATCTATCTAGTGTTTTATCCATCTCTCGTTCTATCAGTCTATCCGTCCGTCCATCCATCCATCCATCCATCCATCCATCCATCCATCCATCCATCTCTGTCTGTCTGTCTGTCTGTCTGTCTGTCTGTCTATCTATCTATCTATCTATCTATCTATCTATCTATCTATCTATCTATCTATCTATCTATCTAGTGTTTTATCCATCTCTCGTTCTATCAGTCTATCCGTCCGTCCGTCCATCCATCCATCCATCCATCCATCCATCTATTGTTCTATCCATCTATCCATCCGTCCATCCATCCATCCATCCATCCATCTATTGTTCTATCCATCTATCCATCCATCCATCCATCCATCCCTTTCTGTCTGTCTGTCTGTCTGTCTGTCTGTCTGTCTGTCTGTCTGTCTATCTATCTATCTATCTATCTATCTATCTATCTATCTATCTATCTAGTGTTTTATCCATCTCTCGTTCTATCAGTCTATCCGTCCGTCCATCCATCCATCCATCCATCCATCCATCCATCCATCCATCCATCCATCCATCCATCCATCCATCCATCTCTGTCTGTCTGTCTGTCTGTCTGTCTGTCTGTCTGTCTGTCTGTCTGTCTGTCTGTCTGTCTATCTATCTATCTATCTATCTATCTATCTATCTATCTATCTATCTATCTATCTAGTGTTTTATCCATCTCTCGTTCTATCAGTCTATCCGTCCGTCCGTCCATCCATCCATCCATCCATCCATCCATCTATTGTTCTATCCATCTATCCATCCGTCCATCCATCCATCCATCCATCCATCTATTGTTCTATCCATCTATCCATCCATCCATCCATCCATCCATCCCTTTCTGTCTGTCTGTCTGTCTGTCTAGTGTTTTATCCGTCTCTCGTTCTATCAGTCTATCCGTCTGTCTATCCATCCATCTATTTACCTACTGTACCTATAATAGCTAAAGCCCAACATATTCCAAGACTATAAAAAACAAGTGCTGACTGGAGTCTGATGTTACAGTAATTGTATGAAACATAATCAATGTATTCAGCAGGTGGCACTGTATGTCTGGTCGTGTTATCTCATTATTGTTTCTCATTGGATGTCATGTTATCACACACACTGTACTGTAGGTGGCAGTAAAACACTGCTCAGAGTTCTCCAGGACATAAATATGAATTTCTCTAATATAGCTATAGCAATTACTAAAATGAAACTCTAATGAAATAAAGCAAAAAAAAAAAAAGTAGAGCATATGAAATGTAAAGGATAATCTAAGCATAAACTGAAAAGAACACACAATTAAAAGTACAATTAAATAACAATATAAAATTAACAAAACATTCCAGTAGTATTTAAAGGGGCAGTTCACCAGAAAAAAAATACAATTCTGTCATTATTTACTCTCCATTTACTTTTTCCCCCCAAACCTGTTTGACTTCATTTATTCTGTTGAACACAAAAGAGATATTCTGAATATACACTGATATTGACAATAGTATTTGTTTTTTTGGAAGTCAATGGTTTCAGGTTTTCAGCTTACTTCAAACTATCTTCTAAAAAAATAATAAATATTTATAACCACTTGAGGGAAAGTAAATAGTGAGTAAATGTTCATTTGGGTAAAACAGTCCCTTTAAATAATGCTGAAATAAGTTTGTGAAATTCTGCGCATTATTAGAAGCATACGTAATATTGTTGTTGTGTTGTCATAACAATATCTCTTATGATATGACTAATTAGCAAAATGCTATTCTATCAGAAATGTAAAAAATAAACATTTATTTTTGATATACAGTTGAAGTAAGAATTATTAGCCTCCCTGAATTATAAACCCCCTTGTTTATTTTTCCCCCAATTCCTTTTTAATGGAGAGAAGATTTTTTTAACACATTTCTAAACAAACATAATAGTTTTAATAACTCATCTCCAGTAACTGATTTTATCTTTGCCATGATGACAGTAAATAATAGTTGACTAGATATTTTTCAAAACACTTCTATACAGCTTAAAGTGACTTTTAAAGGCTTAACTAGGTTAATTAGGTTAACTAGGCATGTAAGGGTAATTAAGCAAGATATAGTATAATGGTTGAAAAAAATAATAAATAATATTGACCTTAAAATGGTGTTTAAAAAATAAAAAATTGCTTTTATTCAAGCCGAAATTAAACAAATTAGACTTTCTCCAGAAGAAAAAATATTATCAGACATACTGTGAAAATTTCCTTGATCTGTTAAACATTAGACCGGCCCCCCGCCTATTTGAGTTAGAGACCCTTGGTCTACAGAACAAACCACTGTTATACAATGACTTGCCTAATTACCCTAACCTGCCTAATTAACCTAGTTAAGCCTTTAAATGTCATTTTAAGCTGAATACTATTGTCTTGAAGAATATATAGTCAAATATCATGTACTGTCATCATGGCAGAAATAAAATAAATCAGTTATTAGAGATGAGTTATTAACACTATTATGTTAATGTAATAAAGTTCGTTGTGTGGGAAGAAGGAGGCAGTTAACCGACGCAATTTTTAAACTGTTTATTAATAACAGTGACGGCAGCTCCTCAGGAGACTGCCGTCTAAACCAAAACAAATGGACGGCAGCTCCTCACAGAGACTGCTGTCAAACTGAAAGCAAAAGTAAAATATGTCCGGGCCCGGTCCTCTCTCGGCTTCCTCTGCCATCGTTCCTCCTTTTATAGTCCAGAGCTCCTTCCGTTGGATTCGAGGCCGGTGCGCACCGCTGGTGCATCCACTTACGCGGCGGCCTCATTCCGTTCCCACGGCTCTTGGCCACGCCCCCTCGCCACAGTTAAGAAATGTGTTTAAAAAAATTTTTCCGTTAAACAAAATTTGGAGAAAAAATGGAGGAAGGCTAATAATTCTGTCTTCAACTGTAAAACTAATTTAATTTATAGCACTTTTCTGTAATATGTATATTTCATATACTGATATTGTGATAATTGTGCAGGACTAATATGTTGTTCTTCATGTCTGCCTTTCAGGGTGTTTCATGATGTACCTGTGGTGGGGTGTGTGTCTCGGAAGCACTTGGTTGGATTCTGATAGCAGGTCTCTTGTATTCGGCTGTCAGGCTGCTGTAGGCCGGAGGTCCTAAACACGTCTGTCTCTGCAGCAGCGTCAGGATACTCTGAATATCTGACGTCATCTGGTACTCCAACCTGGTGAAACACAAGTGTACAATTTCTGTTTAACAGAAAGATTTTCTTCAACACATTTCTAATCATAATAGTTTTAATAACTCATTTCTAATAACTGATTTATTTTATCTTTGCCATGATAACAGTAAATAATATTTGACTAGATATTTTTCAGACACTTCTATACAGCTTAAAGTGACATTTAAAGGCTTAACTAGGTTAATCAGGGTAACTAGGCAGGTTAGGGTAATTCGGCAAGTTATTGTATAATGGTGGTTTGTTCTGTAGACTATCGAAAAAAACAAATATAGCTTAAAGGGGCTAATAATTTTGTCCTTAAAATATTTTTAATAAATTAAAAACTGCTTTTATTCTAGCTGAAATAAAACAAATAAGACTTTCTCCAGAAGAAAAAAATTCATCAGACATACTGTAAAAAAATCCTTGCTCTGTTAAACATCATTTGGGAAATATTTAAAAAAGAAAGAAAAATTCAGAGGAGGGCGAATGATTCTGACTACAAATGTGTGTGAACAACAGTCACATCAACACATCAACACTCCTATTAGGCAAAGGTGCAGCACAATTATCAAATCTTGTATGACTTTATGTATATGATGAATTATAACACAGCTGTCTAAAATATTTGGTTCTGATTGGTCAGTCGTCACAATTCAATGCATGTTATTCCAAGATAACAATCGCTAAATAACACAGACTCACCAGGGGAATTCAAATCTTCTTAACCGTCAGTGAATACATTCACATCCATA
Source organism: Danio rerio (assembly GCF_052040795.2). Lineage (NCBI taxonomy): Eukaryota > Metazoa > Chordata > Actinopteri > Cypriniformes > Danionidae > Danio > Danio rerio. The sequence goes on along the minus strand of NC_141029.1, from coordinate 53,244,413 downwards.
TACTTCCACATTCATATGTATCTTACGGTGGCTGAGAGAGCTAAACGTGCTACAATTTAAAAAAATACAGGCAGTTACAAAAAAACACCAGCAAATAAACAGGCAATCTTCATCGGTTTGACAGTATACTTGTTGCAAATCTTCACAACACGAACAAGTTAACAAAATGCGCTGCATTTTCTCACAACACTTGCAAATATAATGGATTTTTTTTTAAATGGAACTAAAGGAATTATAAAGGAATAACTAATGGAATTAAACACAATGGAAATGTTTCAAGGGGACCCTAAAATGTGACGGGACCCGGCTACTTAGGTTATGTTTATTTTGGCTAATAAAGTGCAAAATGAAATGAACATAAAACTGGCCTTTAAAAGATCAACTACATCTTAACTGAGCAATAGTCACAGCATAATAAACATTTCGCAGCAGGGTCCATCATGTTTTAGGGTCCCATTGAAACATTTTCGTTTTGTTCTGTTCTATTTGCAAGTGTTGTGAGAAAATGCAGGCATTTTTGTAACTTGTTTGTATTGTGAGAAAGTATAGTGTTTTTTATGAATTTGTCGAAAATGCAACACTTTTTTTTCTTTATTTGCTGGTGTTTTTTGTAATTGCATGTGTTTTTTAAATTTGCACCACGTTTAGCTCTCTCGGTCACCGTAGTATCTGCTTGTCTATCACACCGCAGTTTTTGACTATTTGGTGCCATCTGAATTAGTGTATACTCCATCAGCTGTTTTCTTTTCTGTCAGCTTCGTGTTTTTGACTGTTTGGCGCCATTTTGTGTCTGCATACTGTGTTTTTGACTGTTGGGCTCCATCTTCTGTCTGAACAATTTGCAGGTTAGTGTATACTGTAGTGTATACAGTGTATACAGCTGTTTTTGTTTCTGTCAGATTCATGTTTTTGATTGTTTGGTGCCATCTTGTGACTGAATAATGTGCAGGTTAGTGTATACTCCATCCAGCCAGTGTAGTTTCTGTCAGATTCATGTTTTTGACTGTTGGGCGCCATCTTGTGTCTGAATAATGTGCAGATTACTGTATACTTCCTCAGCTGTTTTTGTTTCTGTCAGATTTGCGTTTTTTAACTGTTTGGCACCATCTTGTGTCTGAATAATGTGCAGATAAGTATATGCTCCGTTCAACTGGTTTAGCTTCTGTCAGATTTGCGTTTTTTTGACTGTTTGGCGCCATCTTGTGTTTGAATAATGTGCAGGTTAGTGTATACTCCATCCAACCGGTTTATTTTCTGTAAGATTCATGTTTTTGACTGTTTGGCGACACCTTGTGAATTAAACATATTTAGATTAGTAAATGCTCCATTTAACTGGTTTAGATTCTCTCAGATTTGCGTTTTTTAACTGTTTGACGCCATCTTGTTTATTAATTATATTTAGATTAGTATATGCTCTATTCAACTGATTTAGTTCCTTTCAGATTTGCGTTTTTTTACTGTTTGGCGCCATCTTGTGTCTGAACAATTTGCAGGTTAGTGTATACTCCATCAGCTGTTTTAGTTTCTGTCAGATTTGTGTTTTTTAACTGTTTGGCACCATCTTGTGTCTGAATAATGTGCAGATAATTATATGCTCTGTTCAACTGGTTTAGCTTCTGTCAGATTTGCGTTTTTTGACTGTTTGGCGCCATCTTGTGTTTGAATAATGTGCAGATTACTGTATACTTCCTCAGCTGTTTTTGTTTCTGTCAGATTTGCGTTTTTTAACTGTTTGGCACCATCTTGTGTCTGAATAATGTGCAGGTTAGTGTATACTCCATCCAACCGGTTTATTTTCTGTCAGATTCATGTTTTTGACTGTTTGGCGACACCTTGTGAATTAAATATATTTAGATTAGTAAATGCTCCATTTAACTGCTTTAGTTCCTCTCAGATTTGCATTTTTTAACTGTTTGGCGCCATCTTGTTTATTATTTTATATTTAGATTAGTACATGCTCTATTCAACTGTTTTAGTTCCTTTCAGATTTGCGTTTTTTTTTTTAACTTTTTGGCGCCATCTTGTGTCTGCATAATGTGCAGGTTAGTGTATCCTCCATCCAGCTGGTTTAGTTTCTGTCAGATTCATGTTTTGACTGTTTGGTGCCATCTTGTGACAGAGTAATGCACAAGTTAGTGTATGCTTCATCAGCTGTTTTCGTTTCTGTCAGCTTTGCATTTAGTTAAAGAATTAATAAACTATCCCAGCTCAGAACAATGTTTTATGTGTAATTGTTAAGTTTTATGGCATGTGGCTGTGTAATAAGTGAGAAGAAATACATCCAGGATGTGTGTGTGTGTGTGTGTGTGTGTGAAGTGAGTGGAAGTATATTCATTTATTATAAACCTGACATTTAATTGTGCACATATCAATGTTACATTAATTTATGCAGTTGTATTAAATTATTTTTTAATCTAGCTGTTATTAAATAATGCATTTTATTTGAAGTGTACCGTGGTGTAGTCCTATCTTGTTGTTTTTTTGTGGCATGTAATATATCAAGGTCACTTTGTCACCAATAACCTTTTACTTTAATAATTGTGAGTCAATTCTGAAAGCTCTTTCACCACAATACATAATCAGCCAGGCTTCAAGTGGAAATACAGTACGAGCTGTTCATTCATGCACATTTCAGAAGCAGCACCTTACATTATTCATTAACAATGTTCTGAAACAGACACGCAGAGTTCATATTTTCATCCAGGTAATGGAGGTAACAGCGAGGACAGGCCTATCATTTATAGCTGATATAAGGGCTGATCAGAGTTCAGATGAAGCATTCAATGAGTTTAATCTGTGTGTAAGGAACACCTAGTCATTAAAGCCCCGAGCCATTAACTGCAGCTCTCCGAAAAAACAAAAGAACAAGACGCTCCTCCTTTTCTTACAGTCTCGTCTGGCAGCGTTTCAGCTCTTATTTCTGCGAAAAACACACTGTGAACTCCAGCTCTCTGCACTGAGGCTGTCATAAATCTTGCGTGTAGAAATACACAGCATGGATTGAATTTGGGAGACTGCATGTCATCTATTTCACACCGAAATCAGAAAGGATGACAGCACGGAGGATGTTAGTCTTGCTTTAAACTTACTGTTCAAAACGTGGTCATGTTGACTAAAGATTTGACCTAAAGTTATGCAGATAATCATTTATGGTGAAGTGTTTCATATAATGCTACAGTATGTAAGGGATAAAGTACATCTAGGAGGTTGTTATAATAGAATAGTCTTCACGATGTGAAATGTATTATTACATTAATCACTTCTTATTGGTCAGTTGCAACATTCCATGGTATGTTTTTCAAAGAAGATGACTGCTAAATAACGAAGGCTCATTCAGGAACTGGCAGACATACTGGAATTAATGTCATATACTGTGTGTGTACTGTATATACACCCTCTGGCCACTTTATTAGGTACACCTGTGCAACTGCTTGTTAACGCAAACTTTTGATCGGCCAATCACATGGCAGCAACTCAATGCATTTTGGCAAGTAGACATGGTCAAGACAATCTGCTACAGTTCAATCTGAGCATCAGAATGGGGAAGAAAGGTGATTTGAGTATTTCAGAAACTGCTGATCTACTGGGATTTTCACGCACAACCACCTCTAGGTTTAACAGAAAATGGTCCGAAAAAGAGGTGTACCTGAGTATTGTTGCTGACCATGTCATCCCTTTATGACCACAGTGTACCCACTGTCTGATGGCTACTTCCAGCAGGATAACCGGCCATGTCATAAAGCGCGAATCATCCCAGACTGGTCTCTTGAACAATGAGTTCACTGTACTCAAATGGCCTCCACAGTCACCAGAACTCAATCCAATAGAGCACATTTGGGATGTGGTGGAAGGAGATATTTGCATCATGGATGTGTAGCTGACAAATCTGCAGCAACTGCGTGATGCTATCATGTCAACATGGACCAAAATCTCAAGGATTAAGGCAGTTCTGAAGACAAAAGAGAGTCTAACCCTATGCTGGTAAGGTGTACCTAATAAAGTGGCCGGTGAGTGTAACACTCACAATATACAAAATATCCATTTAAAAATATACATATTTACCATAATAGTACTTGCAAAAATAGGCGTCATCTTAAATGATTATCGAATGTTGAATTGTTTCTGTGTGCTTGTCAGGCTTCATCAGATTGTGTTCTGTAAGATGTGTGTGATATGGAGCTCAGCTGATACAGGCTTTTTGCTGCCTGATGCGTCTTTCTGTCTAAGCCAGTACTGCAGCTAAAAATACCACCTGCTGCGATTCTGCTCACCCTGCTGCTCCTGTGTGTGTGTGCGTGTGTGTATTCAACTGCTGTTATCTAAAATTGTTTTGTCAGCTGAGGCTAATTTTCATGTGCATGTGAATGATAGCCACAAGCAATGTTTAGTTTAGTAATGTTTATTGCGGGTACGCGTTTGGTTAGTGTAAATTGTTTTAGTGCACAGATGCCCTGGAAACACAGTGTAATGTACCGGAGGAGACTCGTCCTCCTCTCGCTAATGAAAACAAGTGTTTTCTTGCTTTCAGTTTGTCACTTCAGCCTAAATGGATCAACAATTGTTTTTTTTTTTTTTTTCACATCACCACATCACCTCATACTTTAGGGCGTATGGTCCGTGTCTCTTTTGGTCACTGGATTTTCATTTTAGAAACGGATATTAAAAAACGAAAAACGAGCCATTTTTTCATTTTCGTTTTTGAATTAAAAAAAAAAAAAAAAACGGCTCTTTTTTTTTTAATGGTGAAAAACGAAAAAACAAAATTAAAAAATCATTTGACTTTCATTTTTTAATTTCAAACAACAAAAATAAAATCACCAGAAAACAAAAACAAATACAAGCTTGCTTTTTATATTCTGAAACCAGATAGACCGACTCATTCTCGGTAACGCAATGCTGCCACACACAGGCTAGCCTACTATAGGCTATTATTTTTTTCCCACTTAATATTGTTATAAAAGGTGTTTTCTTGTTATAACAGGATTTTGTTACAAAGTCGGCCAGCCAACTGAACCACACCTGAGCCCGATTGAGAGTGCACATTTCTCAAACGATCCGGGAAACGGGCCTGAGCACGGTTCGGATAGTATAGTGTGAGTGCGCCCTGAGTTTCTAATCAAATCTCCTGACCAATCAAATGCTTTCTAGTATCTGGCATGCCCCGCCCCCTTTAAAACGCTTCTCGTTTGTTTTCATTTTCACACATTTGATCTCAACCACTTTCACCGGCCTTTCCAGCTGCAACCCATCTCTGGGAAACATCCACCCACACACACACACACACACACACACACACACATACACACACACACACACACACAGACACACAGACACACAATATGGACAATTTAGCCTACCCAATTCACCTGTACTGCATGTCTTTGGACTGTGGGGGAAACCGGAGCACCCGGAGGAAACCCACACGGATGCAGAGAGAACATGCAAACTCCACACAGAAACGCCAACTGAGCCGAGGTTCTTGCTGTGAGGCGACAGCACTACCTACTGCGCCACTTCGTCGCCTGCTTGTAGATTGTTTATTACATTTTAAGTTTGATTTACCCATTTACAAATTCCCCCCAGTCAATCTAAAATGATCAGTTCTTTTCAAATTGAGCTGCGCTACTTGACAAAAGTCTTGTCGCCTATCCAAGTTTAAGGAACAACTAATAAACATTTGACTTCTAGTTGATCATTTGGTATCAGAAGTGGCTTATATGAAAGGCAAAGGCCTCTAGATTACACTTATTTTACCACAGTAAAATATGATCATGCCTTAATTTTAAATTATTTCATTAGGACAGACAAAAGCTAAGACAAAAGTCTTGTCACTGAACAGAAATAATGTTCAGTATAGAATACAAAGTCAGAATTCATCAAGACTCTTTGGATTCATCTTCAATGCCTCCTCCTTCATCTTACCTCAAACATTCTCTATAATGTTCATGTCTGGTGACTGGGCTGGCCAATCCTGGAGCAGCTTGACCTTCTTTGCTTCCAGGAACTTTAATGTGGAGGCTGAAGTATGAGAAGGAGCGCTATCCTGCTGAAGAATTTGCCCTCTCCTGTGGTTTGTAATGTAATGAGCTGCACAAATGTCTTGATACCTCAGGCTGTAGATGTTGCCATCCACTCTGCAGATCTCTCACACGCCCCCATACTGAATGTAACTCCAAACCATGATTTTTCCTTCACCAAACTTGACTGATTTATGTGAGAGTCTTGGGTTTATGTGGGTTCCAGTAGGTCTTCTGCAGTATTTGTGATGATTGGGATGCAGTTCAACAGATGATTCATCTGAAAACCTGTCGCTTTTGCAAATGATCAACTAGAAGTCAAGTTATTTTTTGTTGCACTTACATCTGGGATCAACGACAAGACTTTTATCAGGTAGCGTATTTAAGTTATCTGGTGAAATTGTATTCATATCGCATTATGTATTGCAGATTTTTTTTAGGGGGATTTTTCCAATATCGTGCAGCCCCAGAAAGTAACTTGCATTACTATAGAAATGTGCTGTTATAGGTTTGTGTTGCCATTGTTCATTGTCATCGGGCAGGTGTGTGTTTGTCTGATGTGAGTTTTTACCTGCTCAGGTGTTCCTGCAGCTGGTCCAGTCTGTTCTCCACTTCTCCATATGTGATTTCACAGTCCAGATCCTCCTCCTCAGCGCAGCACCGCTCCTGTGTGTCTGCTTTTACACTCTCAGACAGCCATCTGCCAGCCTGCAGATCTGAAACAGGCCAGTAGCACACACGTCACCATTTCTGATACTGTAACTGATTTTTTTTTTCTCCTTGACATGATGACAGCACATAATATTTGACTAGATATTTTTCAAGATTCTAGTATTCAGTTTAAAGTGACATTTAAAGGCTTAACTAGTTGAGTTAGATTAAGTAGGCAAGTCATTGTATAACAGTGGTTTGTTCTGTAGACAATCGAAAACAAATAATGCTTAAGGGGCTAATGATTTTGACCTTAAAATGGTTTTAAAAAGGGATGAATACTGCTTTCATTCTGGCCGAAATAAAACAAATAAGACTTTCTCCAGAAGATAAAATATGAAGTACTGTATTTCCTTACTCCATTAAATAACACTTAAGAAATATTTGTAAAAGAATAAATGTTTAACAGGAGGGCAGATGTTACATGGAGGCATGGAAGTAAAATGTCTGCTTTCATTTTTTAAAGTAGTTTAAAGAATATATATATATATGTGCGTGCGTGCGTGCGTGCGTGCGTGCATGCATGCATGCATGCATAGTGCTCAGCATAATTTAGTACACCTCATTTTGGAAATGAACATTTTTCTTCATTTCTCAATGAATATAGGCAATGGATTTTGGTGCATTAAAACAAAACAGGTTTATTTACAAACATATGTTAACAAACATATTTATCAAAAGATAATACAATTAATTTAATACAATTAAATTAAATTAAATATTGCAAAAAATTAAATTACAAACTACAAAATTTCATCAAAATGTTTCCTGTTTTTTTTAGTTTTTCCTCTTTTTTCAGATTTGTATTGAATATTTTTCTCTAACATAAATTTGGCTGTATTAGTTTTTGGTCCGTTATCGTAAGTTATTTTGTCAGATAAGCTCCAGATTTGGCTTCAGTACTGACTAATCTAACGTATAAGCACAAATATAATATTGTATAGCTTCCTATTAAAAATATGGCATATATAAAAAAAAAAAAAAAAAATATATATATATATATATATATATATATATATATATATATATATATATATATATATATATATATATATATGTATATATATATATATATATATATATATATATGTATAAAATATATATATATATATATATATATATATATATATATATATATATATATATATATATATACTAATTTATAGTTAAAGTGAAAATTATTCGCCCTCCTGTTATTTATGTATTTATTTTTTCTTTTTTAAATACTTCCCAAATGATGTTTAACATAGCAATGAATTTTTAACAGTATTTCCTTTAATATTTTTTCTTCTGGAGAAAGTCTTATTTGATTTATTTTGGCTAGAATAAAAGCAGTTACATTTTTTTAAAAACTATTTTAAGGTCAAAATTATTACCCCCCTTAAACAGTATATGTTTTGGATTGTCTACAGAACAAACCACTGTTATACAATGACTTGCCTAATTAACCTAGTTATGTCAAAAATGTCACTAAGCTGAACACTAGTATCTTAAAAAACATCTAGTCAAATATTATATGCTGTCATCATGGCAAAGACATGAAAAGAGTTATTAAAAGTATGTTTAATGTTTTGATAAAATCTTTTTGTTAAACAGAAATTTAGGGGAAAATATACAGGGCGGCATATAATAATAATATATTTGATGTAATAAGTTAAATAATCTGTCTTTACTTTGCAAGATGACATTATCAGTTGCATGTATTATTTCCAGTTTGCTCTGTTGTATTGTGTGTAAAAAGCCTCTGTCTTGGTGTCAGCTGGTGTTTTATTGCTGTCTCAGGACTAATAGAGACACTAAAGCCAGTGTTTATCTCTCACACACACCTGCTCCTGTTTACACCACAAATGAGCAGAGCAGAGAAATTACTCTCATACTCCTTCATGGATGGGCAGAGATGGATGAGAGGCCAACGCAAGGGATTCTGGGACATTTCAGACAGCTCAAACGTGCAACAGGTTTTTATTTGAACCCTTGTGTGCTGTAGGGGTGTTTTCATGCACTCTGGGGTGATTTTGAGTCTTAATTTGGCCACAACCTTCTCTGTGTTTCAGCAAATGTAATGATTTCTGCTGACAAATCTTATTTTGACTCTTTCATTTATTCATTCATTCATTTTCTTCTCTGCTTAGTCCCTTTATTAATCTGGGGTCGCCACAGCGGAATGAACCGCCAACTTATCCAGCACGTTTTTACACAGCGGATGCTTTTCTAGCCGCAACCCATCTCTCTGAAAACTTTGACACATATTTTGGAAAAGTGATTTGAAAATTTCCAAAAACTGTAGGCAAATGTACAACCCTTTTGTTATATTGTGGGCTGTTTTTGCCCCATTGACTTTCATTATTATGACATTTTGATTGCAAAGCCATGACAGCATTTAATCACGGATTCTTGATTTTTGGTGTTTTTTTTCCTGTTGGAAAGAGTTCAAATTAGTCATTTTTACTGTCATTTAGTAATTTCAAGTCACATTTTTTTAATACATCATGAAAAATAAGACAAGTTGCCACTACAGTAGCTGAAATAAAATACATTTCTATAAATTTTAAGTCTGCTTTAGTTATTTTTGCACATTAAGTTCAACTAAATACAAATTAAAGTTGTTTAACTTAGATTCTCAACTGGGCAGCGGTCCACAAGTGGGCCTCAGCAATCCTGCAGGTGGGCCGCGAGATAAAATTAACTTAAATATTATTCTATAATTATTTGATTCAATAATTAAATGACATATTAAAATTAAAGTAGTACTGGCATTTCCTGATTTCTGTGATTGAACAGGCTATCGAACTACAAAAACAGACTCGCTGTTAATTACAGACGTAACTGTGGCTTAAATTTCCAACCACTCCGCATCAACTGGGACCACGTTCTTGCATAAAGCAAACAGTTATGCAAATGTAAAGGTAACGATGGTTATAATAACCACACAAGTTTCTGCATCTCGTTTATATACACTATAAACAGCAGCTACGCTAATTATTTTCTTTTTTTTTCCATTTAAACCTGGGTAAACTCATCCCGAGGCCCTCAGACTATGTGGAGTCACTGATTGGATCCAAGACCAGCGACGAGATGATCCCAAGGTTTCCATATCCGGGACCAGGCCGTATCCTGAGCAGCTGCTGCGCTGGTCATGGGGGAGTGGAGAGCATGAGACTGATTACAGTGACGCTCCTGGGACAGACGAGTCTTCGCTGAGGCTGCAGCTCTGCACAAGACTTTTGGCCAGCAGAGAAATTAAATTGGTCGTGCCCAACTAAGTCTGGTTCTCTCAAGGTTTTTTTTCTTCACTTGCCTATCGATGAAGTTTTTTTTCCCTCTCCGCTGTGGCCTCTGGCTTGCATGGTTCAGGATTGGTAGAGATACACATCAATGAATTTGCTCTTCATTGTTTGAACTTAAACACAAAAAACTAAACTACCCTGATCCAGTTACTATGACCATTTATGTGAAGCTGCTTTGACACAATCTGCATTGTAAAAGCGCTATACAAATAAAGCTGAATTGAATTGAATAACCAACTTGCGCGTGCCTCAAGTCTGCGACCCATACTGTATCAGAGTCACACAAGTCCATTCACAAACTATGCGTGCTCTCTTTGTGTGAATACTCTATAATAGTTTTCCAAACAAACGTCCTGCGAGTAGAGCTGCATGATTCTGGCTAAATGACAATCGCAATTTTTTTTTGCTTAAAAAAAAGATCACAATTTTCTCACGATTCTGTAGATGTAAAATAAGATTAATATGAGTCGGCAATTATTCTTGTTTTTTCTCAAACATACGGTAAAACAACAACAATAATATTATGTGTAGGTCAACAGGTTTCTATAAATATTTCTATTCCACTTAATGATAATGACCAATGATAAAGAGCTGCAAGATTCTATTGGAATCTCCGTTCTGTTTCGATCCCATGATAACTGCGTGATTGCCTATTTTTGTTTGTGCACGTGGAGGTCATTCTCCAGGGTGTGGTGGGCATTATTCAGCTTGTCTGTGGCCGGAGGGAACATTGTGTGCTCATTGAGGAGAGTTAGAGAAGAGCTGCTCGCTGTATTTTCCTAAAGCCTGTAAAACGGGCCGCACTGGGCCTTAAGCTTCTGAAAGACCCTGTTTTACTATTCTCTCTCTTTCTCTCTCTTCGTATACTTTAGCTCTGGATTTAGGAGCAGACTGATTCGATCAATACTTGTTTTTTGTTTTGTTTTTTTGCGTCTGAGCTCTGCTTTCCGTTTATACCCCGTCGAGCAGTGTTTTATGGACTAATGATGTCTAAAATGTTTTAGAGCGAACGTACAATTTATCAATGTATCATGTTAGTGTGAAAGTTAAGCCTTTTCAAGAACTAAAACAAGTGTGCCAGTCTAAATGGCAAGAATTATCTGGTACATAATGTTCTCGCCTCAGGCAGATGCTACAGATCTTTAAATCTAGGCGTAAAACCAGTCTTTGTTTTTCCTCAGACCATATCCAGTTTAAATAGTTAGCAAATCAGTTGCCATCTGTTTTCTTATGGTCATAAACATGACAAAAGTCTTTTCACCTATCAACAAATAATAACCTCCAGTTGATTATTATTGATAAAGTCATCTGGAATGACAAAGAAAGTGTTCTTGCAGGACTCCCAGAGTTCATCAAGATCCTTTGGATTCATCTTCAATGCCTCCTCCTTCATCTTACCCCAGACATGCTCAATAATGTTCATGTCTGGTGACTGGGCTGGCTAATCCTGATCTGTTCCGGGACCTCACAATTCACAAATTAGGCACTGGGCGTACGTGGATTTCTGCTGTGCGTTTGTTTTATTTCCATTGGTGACTCCTAGAGGCAATTATGTTAGATTGCACGCTACAAAGTATCACACCAACAAAGTATCCTGTCAAGAGGTTCTTTCCAAAGGGAACTGGCAGACCGCTTGGGGTTAAGCCAGTTGTGTTTGAGCCTTGCAATGCCAGCTGTATGGGACAGGATCATTCGCATATCTTGCAGGTATTTAAGGTTTTCCCAATATAATCGGAGAGATCGACTGCATGCATATTGCCATAAAGGCGCCATCTGAAGACAAATTTGCATACCTGAATCGGAAATAATTCCATTTAATAAATGTGCAAATAATATGTGATGCTCAAATGCCATCGGGCAGCTGAAATGCCGGTGGAGCTGCCTTGATTAGAACTGAGGGGTGCTGCTATACCGCCCTAACAAAGTGTTTCTCTAATACATCAATACTACTCCAGACAGTAAAGTGTCACCTACAATTGAGGCAGCTCTCTCCTCAAAGGCTGTTAGTTCAGCATCCCCTGTTCCCCCGCCTGTTTGGCCCACACTTTGACGGTCCGCCAATGTTCTTCTCTTAACCTGCACCTTTACATTGGACCATTTCTTTTTTAATCCGTTCACAGTGCGATGTTCAGACCCCATTGCATTAACCACCTCAGCTAAACTCCCCCACTCTATTTTTATCCTTTTGTTATTAATTCCCGAGGACTTGCAAATAACACAGTTGTTCTCTGGTTTACCTCCGATAGGAGTGCCTCCAATTCACATTCTGTTCAAAGTTTCTCTTCCTGCTTGCTTTTGCCATTGCTTTTTCGTTTGGTTTTGCCAAAGTGGAGTCATTACCATATTCATACGGGGGAGGAGACAGGGAGGGGACTGCAGCTCTGCACAAGACTTTTGGCCAGCGGAGAAATTAAAATGGTCGTGCCCAACTGAGTCTGGTTTCTCTCAAGGTTTTTTTCTTCACTCTCCTATCGATAAAGTTTTTTTTTTTCCTTTCCGCTGTCGCCTCTGGCTTGCATGGTTTAGGATCGGTAGAGCTACGCATCGAAGAATTTGCTCTTCAGTGTTTGGACTCTCAGTAATGACTTTAAACCACACTGAACTGAGCTAAACTGAACTGAACTTAAACACTAAAAACTGAACTACCCTGATCCAGTTACTATGACCATTTATGTGAAGCTGCTTTGACACAATTTACATTGTAAAAGCGCTATACAAATAAAGCTGAATTGAATTGAATTTTGTGCTTGTGCACGTGCGCTCACTTTTACGTTAGTTCAGATGTGCAAAGAGAATATGCGTAGGATTCCATGTACGCAGTGTTTCATACATATACATCTTTTTTTTTTTTTTTTGCTGCGTACTGGCATTTAAAGCTTTGTCCGTACACTATGTTTTAGTATTAATTCAGTGCAAGTCTTTGTACATAAGGCCCCTGGACACTTTTCTGAAGAAGAATGGCTCAAAATCCCTTTGGCCACTGTGCAGGACTTGTATCTTTCATTCCCCAGACAATATTGATGCTGTATTGGCCTTTTAGTTTCATTGTCCAACCCACTATATTTGTAAATGTATGGATGTCTGTTTGTATGATTTTTTTTTTTGCCCAAACAAAAAAAATTTACTTTCTCCAGAAAAAAAACAAAAAAAAAAAACATATACACGAAATATATGGAAAAAAGAATTCAATAATATTAATACTACTACTAATAATAATACTTGAACAGTATTTGTGACCATATGTTTGCTGTAGAAACTGCATAACAGACAACAAAAACAGTCAGTTTGGTCATTGATGTTAAGAGGAACCTGAATCCTCACCATCGTATGTGCGTTTGTCCTTGTCTTCACAGGCAGGACTGCAGCAGCTCTGAACAGGTGGATCCTCCATGATGGCAGCTCCCAGGATCCTCTGCTGCTCGTCTCTAGAGGCCGAACGCTCCTCTGAGCTTCTCTTAGAACTGAGACGGGACTCCCGACGCTCCCTCCGGCTCTCACTGTCTGCTTCTCTCAGGCTTCCTCCTGCGGGACCGTAAGATCAAGTATGAAACATTCATGAGTTCGGGAACACAATAACATTTTGTTTTCAGCCCATCATCATTGTGTTGGTTCGCACTAATGATTATGACTAACATGACACTAATTTGAAAAAAAAAAAACACTTTTAAATGAGGATATATCGGTTTTAAAAAAATTATATATATATATATATATATATATATATATATATATATATATATATATATATATATATATATATATATATATAAACATTTTAGACATTGTTAGTCCTTAAAAAAACTATATATATATATATATATATATATATATATATATATATATATATATATATATATATATATTCAGTTTTTTTTAAGGACTAACAATGTCTGAAATGTTTTAAGGCAAATGTATCAATGTATCGAGTACAAATAGTTTAAGGTCAAATGATTCTATGTATTATTGTTGTGTACAATGTATGCATTTTCAAGATCTAAAACAGCTGTGTGAGTCTAAATGGAAAGAAATATCCTCACTCTCCTTAGGTTTAGTTTCTGATTTACCAGGGGTTGCCACAGCAGAATGAACTGGCAAATAACCTGGCATATGTTTTTTGCAGCAGATGCCCTGCCAGCAGCAACCCAGCACTAGGAATTAGGGTATACCGGTTAAATATCTGTTAAAATTAGGGTACATTGGGTAAAATATCTATTAAATATCAGTTAAAATTAGGGTATATTTGGTAAAATATTGGTAAAATATTGGTTAAAATTAGAGAATATCGGCCAAAATATTGGTTAAAATTATGATACATTGGGGGAAATATCTGTTAAATATCAGTGAAAATTAGGGTATCTTGGGTAAAATATTGGTAAAATATCGGTAAAAATTAGGGTATATAGAGTAAAATATTGGTTAAATAACGGTAAAAGTAGGGTATATTGGGTAAAATATTGGTTAAATATCAGTTAAAATTAGGGTGGATTGGGTAAAATATTGGTTAAATATCGGTTAAAATTAGGGTATATAGAATAAAATATTGGTTAATTATCTGTTTATATTAGGGTGTATTGTTTAAAATATTGGGTAAATAATGGTTAAATTTAGGATATATTGGGTAAAATATTGGTTAAATATCGGTCAAAATTAGGGTATATTGAGTTAAATATTGGTTAAATATCGGTTCAAATTAGGGTGTGTTAGGTAAAATATTGGTTAAATTTAGGGTATATTGGGTATAATATTGGTTAAATATCGGTTAAAATTAGGGTGTATTGTGTAAAATATTCTTTAAATATCGGTTAAATTTAGTATATATTGGGTAAAATATTGGTTAAATATCGGTTAAAATTAGGGTATATTGGGTAAAATATTGGTTAAATATCGGTTAAAATTAGGGTGTGTTGGGTAAAATATTGGTTAAATTTAGGGTATATTGGGTATAATATTGGTTAAATATCGGTTAAAATTAGGGTGTGTTGGGTAAAATATTGGTTAAATTTAGGATATATTGGGTAAAATATTGGTTAAATATCGGTTAAAATTAGGGTATATTGGGTAAAATATTGGTTAAATATCGGTTAAAATTAGGGTGTGTTGGGTAAAATATTGGTTAAATTTAGGGTATATTGGGTATAATATTGGTTAAATATCGGTTAAAATTAGGGTGTATTGTGTAAAATATTCTTTAAATATCGGTTAAATTTAGTATATATTGGGTAAAATATTGGTTAAATATCGGTTAAAATTAGGGTATATTGGCTAAAATATTGGTTAAATATCGATTAAAATTAGGGTATATTGTGTAAAATATTCTTTAAATATCGGTTAAATTTAGTATATATTGGGTAAAATATTGGTTAAATATCGGTTAAAATTAGGGTATATTGGCTAAAATATTGGGTAAATATAGATTAAAATCAAGGCATATTCAGTAAAATATTGGTTAAATATCAGTTAGTATAAGTCAATATAATAACATTTTAAAATTAAAATCTAAATGAGCTGTGTTTAATGAACAGATTGTACCCTGTGATGATTTCCTCTTAACGGAGATCTTCCTGCGACTCTTGTTTTCCTCTCCATCTGAATCACTGCTCTGTGAATAGGTGGCCTGAACAGAAGTGAGCACAGTGATAAAGTCTAATGTTTTGTACAGTATGTATTCTTCTTCTTTGGTCTGATTTCTACCTTAGTGTTGTCGTCCCGCAGGTTAAAGGTAAGCTCCAGGTTTGTAAGGAAATAATCAGCGAACTCGGGGTACATGTCCAGCACCTCCAGCAGCTCCTCTCTCTGGATGGTGTGCAGGTCGCAGTAACTGAGTGCTCGCACGTCTGCGTTTGACTTACCGGGCTTCGCATACAGGTGGATCATCTCTCCAAATATATCATTCTTACCTGCAGAACAAGAGGACACGCTCAGATGAACTCAAATAATGTTTGTTGTTAATTTCTAAAATATAACAGCATTCCCAATAATAATTTTAAATAGAGCACCTTAATTCACCCCCCAGAATACAGTATATAAGAGTCCATTTAGACCATGGATTGACTCCATAATTTACAATCTTAAAGTAGATGATGCATTGTCAATACCCCAGTCTGAAAGAGTGTGTTTGGGCAAATGAAATGCAAATGTCTGACGTGTCAGGGCAGCTGTGTTTTCTCTGTGTGCATGTGAAAGTATGTATCTGTGTGGGATTTCAGATGTTGGCTGTGTGTTTTTGAGCATGTCCAGTCAGTCGCGGTCAGCTGAGGCCAGATTCTGTGCTTGAGGATTATCAGATCACTCTCTCTGCTGAGATTATCAATCATGCCAGGTAGTGCACACTGTTCATTCCTTCTCCAATTCCCTTCTAAACAACCTTTTTTTATTTTGTACATTCTTTGCAAAGATCAGAATACAAGTTTTGAATTGCTATTTGACTTAAAGAAACACTCAACTGTTTTATTTTATTTTATTTTTGTTTTTTAAATAAACTAATTTTACAGCTTCCCTAGAGTTAAACGGTTGAGTATTACCATATTTGAATCCATTCAGCTAATCCTTGGGTCTGGTGGAGTACTTTTAGCTTAGCTTAGCACTATGGAACCAGATCAGTCTCAAAAATTAAAACATTTTACAATTCACATTTACACAATTCAGAAATGTGCAAATCAAATTCATAAATTTAAAACACACTTCATTAATGCGCAAATCCAATTGTTAATTCAAAACATCCTTCATGAACATGCAAATCCAATTCGAAAATCAAAACACAATTTGTAAATTTAGAAACACGATTTATAAATGCACAAATCCAATTTATTAATTTAAAACACAATTCATGACTGCTTAAATCCAATTCATAAATTTAAAATGCAATTTGTAAATTTAAAACACGATTCATAAATGTGCAAATCAAACTAGTAATTCAAAACATCCTTCATAAACAAGCAAATCCAGTTCATAAATTCATTTCATGAATTCATTTTCTTTTCGGCTTAGTCCCTTTATTAATCTGCGGTCGCCACCGCTGAATGAACCACCAACTTATCCAGCAAGTTTTTAAGCAGCGGATGCCCTTTCAGCTGCAACCCATCTCTAGGAAACATCCACACACACTCATACACTATGGACAATTTTAGCATACCCAATTCTCCTGTACCGCATGTCTTTAGACAGGGGGGAAACTGGAGCACTGGGAGGAAACCCACGCGAACGCAGGGAGAACATGCAAACTCCACACAGAAACACCAACTGACCCAGCCTAGGCTTGAACCAGCGACCTTCTTGGTGTGAGGCGACAGCACTATCTACTGCACCACTGCTCCTCCGATTCGTAAATTCAAAACACAATGCGTAAATTTAAAACACAATTCATAAATGTGCAAATCCAACTCGTAAATTCGTAACACAATTTCTAAATGTGCAAATCAAATTAGTAGTTTAAAACATCCTTCATAAACAAGCAAATCCAATTTATAAATTGAAAACACAATTTATGACTGCGCAAATCCAATTTATAAATTCAAAGCACAATTTCTAAATGCGCAAATCCAACTAGTAATTCAAAGCATCCTACACAAACAAGCAAATCCAATTCGTAAATTCAAAACACCATTCATAAACGAGCAAATCTAATTCATTAATTTAAACTGCAATTTGTAAATTTAAAACAGGAATCATAAATATGCAAATCCAATTCATAAATTCTAAATGCAATTTGTAAATGCGCAAATCCAATGAGTAATTTAAAACGTCCTTTATAAACGCGTTAATCCAATTCATAAATTCAAAACACATATTAATTGTGCAAATCAAATTAGTAATTCAAAATATCCTTCAAAACACACAAATCCAATTTAAGTCCAATTTGTAAAGTCAAAACACAATTCATGAATGTCTAAATCCAATTCGTTAATTTAAAACACCATTCATAAACGCACAAATCCAATTCTTAAATTCAAAACACCATTCATAAACGCACAAATCCAATTCTTAAATTCAAAACACCATTCATAAACGCACAAATCTAATTCGTAAATTCTAAACACTATTCATTAATGCGCAAATTTAATTAATAAATGCACAAATTCAAGTAATAAATTCAAAACACAATTCATAAACACGCGAATCCAATTTGTAAATTCAAAACGCAATTCACAAATGCTCAAATCCCATTCTGAAATTCAATACATCTTTCATAAACATGCAAATCCAATTCGTAACTTCAAAACTAATTCGTAAATTCGAAACAATTCATAAATGCACGATTCCAATTTGTAAATTCAAAACACAAATTGTAAATTAAGAAGTAAAAGTTACAAATATTTTTAGAGGGGTCTGGCTGCAGACTCAGTACAGATGCATTCTGAGCTGCATATAATTCTTTTGAATGTGCTCACCTAACCCCACCCCTACCCCTATCCCTCACAGTGGCGTCACTACTGTAGCTCCATTGAGTGCAATGTGTCTGATATTGCATCTCTGAGCTATGCAATTTCAGCTTGCATCATAAAGGCTGCATCCAGATACTACTGAATATTGATTAACTGTGTTTTGAATTTACGAACTGGATTTTAGAGAGTTTTATTTCTGACATGTATTATTTTTGAGACTGATCTGGCTCCATATAGCACAGATCATTGAATCAGATTAGACCATTAGCATCTTGCAGGAAAATAATTTTGATAATTTTCCTATTTTAAGGTCGGCTCTTCTGTATACTAAGACCAATGGAAAATGAAACGTTATTTTCTAGGCTGATATGACTATATGATACGGCTGACTATGATATGGCTGAATGACAGAAGAGTCCAACTTTAAATAGTAAAATTGGCACAGATTTGGCCATTAACGAGATGCTAACGGTCTAATCCAATTCAATGATTTATGCTAAGATAACCTAAAAGTACTCTCGTCAGACCTGGAGATTAGCTGAATGAATTAAAAAAGAAAGCGGACACTATTGTAGACACATTAGCTGTTATGCAGGCATCTAAAGCAGAATGCACAGAAATGCACAGCGGACAGTTCAACTTGAATGAGGTCAAGTTTAATTGCAATATTGCCTGAATCTGAATGGCAGAGATGCAGATGGTCGTGTTTAGCACGCTATACTAGTTTTGCTCTAATCCTACTCCGAGCTGAACTGTACAAGAGAAAGTAGATCAGGGGTTCTCGATGTCTACATTAAAAGGTCCAAATCTGAATTTTTATTATGGTCAAAGGTCCGGAACAATTGAAATTACATAACTTGTTTTTAATGGTCCCACTTTATATTGTGGCCTTAACTAATATGTACTTACACAGGAATTAATAGTTTGTTACAATGTACTTATTGTGTAAATACATGTATTTATTGAGTACTTATGCTTGATTAAATACATGTATGTAATTACATCTGTAATTACATCTGTAATTACATTTGTAAATACACTGCTGACCATTCCCTATACATTAACTCAGCCTTAAACCTACCCACACCCCCAAACTTGTCTATAACCCAACCCCTATCCCAACTCAAGAGCACCACGTGTTCTCAAATACATTAGGAACACAGTAAGTACATTGTATTTATTTTTTGATTCAAGTGCACAGTAGTTAAGGACACTTAATATAAAGTGGGACCTTTTTAATAAACATCCATAACATGCATGATAAGTCAACACTATTTTATTTATTCTTTAAATAAAGTGGCATTTGCATTCAAAACACATTAAATACAATGCAAATAATAATAACATCATTATATAATATATATTAATTACATTATTATATATTATTTATATAATAATATAAATATAATTGTTTATATGATTAGATTTGATTAGACCTATCCAGTTTCATCTGGAATGCATCCCAGATCACCGTCTGAAGAGGTTTGAGCAATCAGATTTACATCCAATCAGAATCAAACGAATGAAGTGACTAAACAGCCTCAAAAACACAGACATGATGGGATTAGCGCCTTTTGCTGTGAAGTCACATCTGACAGTTGAGGACTCCGCTTGCCACTAAAGCCTTCGTCGGACAGTTATTTAAAAAAAAAAAAAAAAGTAAAAAATAGGGAAAGGGAGGTCATGTACTGGACAAGTCAATAAATATACAGGACGTCTCGACTAATGCGGCCAGTTAGCCTATAGAACCTCATGTCTTTTTGAACAAATCTTAAATACTTTGCGATAATGACGCCACTGCCTGCCTTTTCTGCCTTCTTGTTCTTTTCGACCCACAGAGTTACTCAGTATGGATGTCGCATCAAAGATTCAAAAGTTACCAGTCAGTGGGTTATGTCACGTGACTCGTGTCACATTATTGTGGCTTAGAGGCTCTATGGGATTTTAATTTCGATCCAGAGTTATTTAAAATGACACTTTATTACAATTTATATTGAATATAAATATATTTGATTAATTGTATAATAAGAAGGTCGCTGGTTCGAGCCTCGGCTCAGTTGGCATTTCTGCGTGGAGTTTGCATGTTCTCCCTGCGTTCGCGTGGGTTTCCTCCGGGTGCTTTGGTTTCCCCCACAGCCCAAAGACATGCGGTACAGGTGAATTGGGTATGCTATAATTGGAGGGTTTGTCCTGAAAGGAAGAGGAATGCGCTGACTTTGACAGCTCGCGACGTCATCTGGCACTTCATTTACATGGACACCAATAGGGTATATGCCGAGCTAGTGCTGTTCCCATCCTGATACACTTCCGGTGATCTGTTATTGTGAACTTTTTTCCATTTTATACGGTTCCTTATACAGCATCGATGTTGTAATGTCATTAAAATACATTCAGTTAAATAAACTTTAGCAATTATTTAGTTGCTCAAGCGTAAGATGAGACAAAAAGCTGTTTACTCGCACGCGCCCTTCAGAATCGGCAGACTAACGCAGAAGCTCCATTGAATATACTGGGGTAAAATAAATGCTCGTATTATAAAGATATGGCGGGGGAAATGTAATTTAATGCAGTGCTTCTTGTACAATCTGAGACCCACTTTAAATCGGATATCACTCAGCCAGTGGGGATCGCTAATTTTAAAGGAAACAGACCTTAAACGCACCGGATTGTGCATTGGCATTCAATTAGCCGGAAGCGCTTAACCCAGGTTACTGGCAAATTAAAAGTCTTATTAGCATGCTTTGGCATTTACCCCATACTTCGATTTTAATATGATTAAAATAATACTCTTATTAAGAGTCTACCATGTAAAAATAGCATTTTTTGATTACCTTAAAGGACCACTGAGTAACGAAATGCAGAAGTTTTTCTTTCCGTTCGCCATGTGGTTTCAAACCCCATTAAAACAGAAGTCGAAAGTTAAAAATGAAACATACGAACTAGATGAAACTCTGGGCCCGGTTTTTCAAAAGGTTTAATCCGGATAAAATTGATCCGGATTTAGTAATCCTGTTTTTGCGATCCGTGATCACGTAATCCAGCTTAATTTTTGAGCCAGTTTTTCAAAGCAACATCGGATTGGATCCATCTGATCTGGATTGGAACTTTTCAGGATCACTAAATCTGGATAACTAGTGCTCAAACAGGATATGATATTTATTTGAAATGAAAACTAAGAAAATTTAATAATTATTAAAATAATAATAATAATAATAAATAATAATAAATTAATAAAGTCTGCTCATTTGAGACCTACAACACTGTATATTGAGGATATTTATAACAAGTTTATTTATAACAAGTTTCAAATATAGATGTAAATAAAAAAAAAGAGTTAATGTCAAAAACTCCACAATAATCTCAGACTTCCTCATCTGATGTGGAGAGAACAGCTTGTCTGAGCGTGGCCTTTAGGAGGCGGATCTCAAGTCATTGGCCTTGGTTTGCTGCAGTTTGGTCAGATTCAGTTGTTTCTCTGCCAGATGAAGCTGTGCTTCTCCCCTTTCAGTCTCTTTTT